>NW_024037667.1:197253-241009 GCF_015832195.1 Motacilla alba alba
CACTCTCATAGCAGCGCGAGTTGGCACATGTGGCAGCTTGTCCCTGGGCGGCATCTTGATATTCGTGGAAATTCTGCTGCCAGCCTGCCCCTAAGGGCCGAGGGCCTACCTGGTACTGACAAAGGCCTCTGCCTGGGGAAACAAAACCCACAAACCCACGTTCCTGGTATCAGTTTGCAGAGGTCCATGGGCACTCTCAAAGCAGCCCGAGTTGGCACAGGTGGCAGCTTGTCCCTGAGCGGCATCTTGATATTCGTGGAAATCCAGAAGGGCGACAGCCCGTAAGGAACAAGGGCCTACCTGGTACTGACAAAGGCTTCTGCCCAGAGAAACAAAATTCACCATGCCACGTTTCTGGTCTCAGTTTGCAGAGCTCCATGGGCACTCTCAAAGCAGCCCGAGTTGGCACAGGTGGCAGCTTGTCCCTGGGCGATATCTTGATATTCGTGGAAATCCTGGTGCCAGCCTGCCCCTAAGGGCCGAGGGCCTACCTGGTACTGACAAAGGCTTATGCCCAGGGAAACAAAACTCACTACCCGACGTTCCTGGTCTCAGTTTGAAGAGCTTCGTGCGCACTCTCAAAGCAGCCCGAGTTGGCACAGGTGGCAGCTTGTCCCTGGGCGGCATCTTGATATTCGTGGAAATCCAGCGGGCACCTGGCCCTGAAGGGCCGAGGACCTACCTGGTACTGACAAAGGCTTCTGCCCAGGAAAACAAAAGTCACCACCCCAAGGTCCTGATCTCAGTTTGCAGAGCTCCATGGGCACTCTCAAAGCAGCCCGAGTTGGCACAGGTGGCAGCTTGTCCCTGGGCAGCTTCTTGATATTCGTGGAAATCCTGGTGCCAGCCTGCCACTAAGGGCCATGGGCCTACCTTGTACTGACAAAGGCTTCTGCCCAGGTAAACAAAAATCACCATGCCACGTTCCTGGTCTCAGTTCGAAGAGTTCCATGGGCACTCTCAAAGCAGCCCGAGTTGGCACAGGTGGCAGCTTGTCCCTGGGCGGCATCTTGATATTCGTGGAAATCCAGCCGGCAAACGGCCCCTAAGGAACAAGGGCCTACCTGGTACTGACAAAGTGTTCTGCCCGGGGAAACAAAACTCACAACCCCACGTTCCTGGTTTCAGTTTGCAGAGTTCCATGGGCACTCTCAAAGCAGCCCGAGTTGGGACAGGTGGCAGCTTGTCCCTGGGCGGCATCTTGATATTCGTGGAAATCATTCAGCCAGCCTGCCCCTATGGGCCGAGGGCCTACCTGGTACTGACAAAGGCTTCTGCCCGGGGAAACAAAACCCACAACCCCACGTTCCTGGTCTCACTTTGAATTGCTCCGTGGGCACACTCAAAGCAGCACGAGTTGGAACAGGTGGCAGCTTGTCCCTTGGAGGCATCTTGATATTCGTGGAAATGCTGGTGCCAGCCTGCCCCTAAGGGCCGAGGGCCTACCTGGTACTGACAAAGGCTTCTGCCTGGGAAAACAAAACTCACCACCCCACGTTCCTGGTCTCAGTTTGCAGAGCTCCGTGGGCACTCTCAAAGTAGCCCGAGTTACCACAAGCGGCAGTTTGTCACTGGGCGGGATCTTGTTATTCGTGGAAATTCCAGCAGGCAGCCTGCCCCTGAGGAACAAGGGCCTACCTGGTACTGACAAATGCTTAGGCCCAGGGCAAACAAAACCCACCACCCCATGTTCCTGGTCTCAGTATACAGAGCTCCGTGGGCACTCTCAAAGCAGCCCGAGTTGGCACAGAGGGCAGCTTGCCCCTGGGCAGCATCTTGATATTCGTGGAAATCCAGCAGGCTGCCGGCCCCGAAGGGCCGAGGGCCTTCCTGGTACTGACAAAGGCTTCTGCCCGCGGAAACAAAACCCACAAACCCACGTTCCTGCTCTCAGATTGAAGAGTTCCGTGGGCACTCGAAGAGAAGCCCGAACAGGTGGCAGCTTGTCCCTGGGCGGCATCTTGATATTCGTGGAAATCCAGCAGGCAGCCTGCCCTTAAGGACCAAGGGCCTACCTGATACTGCAAAGGCTTCTGCCCGGGAAAACAAAACTCACCAGCCCACGTTCCTGGTCTCAGTTTGCAGAGCTCCATGGGCACTCTCAAAGCAGCCCGAGTTGGCACAGGTGGCAGCTTGTCCCTGGGCAGCATCTTGATATTCGTGGAAATCCTGCTGCCAGCCTGCCCCTATGGGCCGAGGGCCTACCTGGTACTGACAAAGGCTTCTGCCCAGGGAAACAAAACTCACCACCCCACGTTCCTGGTCTCAGTTTGCAGAGTTCCATGGGCACTCTCAAAGCAGCCCGAGTTGGCACAGGTGGCAGCTTGTCCCTGGGCGGCATCTTGATATTCGTGGAAATCCAGCAGGCAGCCTGCCCTGAAGGAACAAGGACCTACCTGGTACTGACAAAGGCTTCTGCCCAGGAAAACAAAACCCAGCACCCCACCGTTCCTGGTCTCAGTTTGCAGAGCTCCATGGGCACTCTCAAAGCAGCCCGAGTTGCCACAGGTGGCAGCTTGTCCCTGGGCGGCATCTTGATATTCGTGGAAATCCAGCAGGCCGCCTGCCCCTGAGGAACAAGGCCCTACCTAATACAGAGAAAGTCTTCTGCCCAGCAAAACAAAACCCACAAACCCACGTTCCTGGTCTCAGTATACAGATATCCGGAAGCACTCTCAAAGCAGCCCGATTTAGCACGGAGGGCAGCTTGTCCCTGGGCGGCATCTTAATTTTCGTGGAAATCCAGCAGGCAGCCTGCCCCTGAGGAACAAGGGACTACCTGGTACTGACAAATGCTTAGGCCCAGGGCAACAAAACCCACCACCCCACGTTCCTGGTCTCAGTATACAAATATCCGTGGCCACCCTCAAAGCAGCGCGAGTTGGCACGGAGGGCAGCTTGCCCCTGGGCGGCATCTTGATATTCGTGGAAATCCAGCAGGTTGCCGGCCCCGAAGGGCCGAGGGCCTTCCTCGTACTGACAAAGGCTTCTGCCCGCGGAAACAAAACCCACAAACCCACGTTCCTGCTCTCAGTTTGAAGAGTTCCGTGGGCACTCTCAAAGCAGCCCGAGTTGCCACAAGTGGCAGCTTGTCTCTGGGCGGCATCTTCAGATTCCTGGAAATCCAGCAGGCAGCCTGCCCCTGAGGAACAAGGCCCTACCTAGTATAGGAAAGTCTTCTGCCCAGCCAAACAAAACCCACTGCCCGACGTTCCAAGTCTCTGTTTTCAGAGCTCCATGGGCACTCTCAAAGCAGGCCGAGTTGGCACAGACGCCAGCTTGTCTCTGGGCAGCATCTTGATATTCGTGGAAATCCTGCTGCCAGCCTGCCCCTAAGGGCCGAGGGCCTACCTGGTACTGACAAAGGCTTCTGCCCAGGAAAACAAAACTCAGCACCCCACGTTCCTGGTCTCAGTTTGCAGAGCTCCATGGGCACTCTCAAAGCAGCCCGAGTTGGCACAGGTGGCAGCTTGTCCCTGAGCGGCACCTCGATATTCGTGGAAACCCAGAAGGGCGACGGCCCCTGAGGAACAAGGGCCTACCTGGTACTGACAAAGGCTTCTGCCCAGGGAAACAAAATTCACCATGCCACGTTCCTGGTCTCAGTTCGCAGAGTTACATGGGCACTCTCAAAGCAGCGCGACTTGGCACAGGTGGCAGCTTGTCCCTGGGCGGCATCTTGATTTTCGTGGAAATCCAGCCGGCAAACGGCCCCTAAGGAACAAGGGCCTACCTGGTACTGACAAAGGCTTCTGCCCGGGGAAACAAAACTCACAACCCCACGTTCCTGGTTTCTGTTTGCAGAGTTCCATGGGCACTCTCAAAGCAGCCCGAGTTGCCACAGGTGGCAGCTTGTCCCTGGGCGGCATCTTGATATTCGTGGAAATTATTCTGCCAGCCTGCCCCTATGGGCCGAGGGCCTACCTGGTACTGACAAAGGCTTCTGCCCGGGGAAACAAAACCCACAACCCCACGTTCCTGGTCTCACTTTAAATTGCTCCGTGGGCACACTCAAAGCAGCACAAGTTGGAACAGGTGGCAGCTTGTCCCTTGGAGGCATCTTGATATTCGTGGAAATGCTGGTGCCAGCCTGCCCCTAAGGGCCGAGGGCCTACCTGGTACTGACAAAGGCTTCTGCCTGGGAAAACAAAACTCACCACCCCACGTTCCTGGTCTCAGTTTGCAGAGCTCCGTGGGCACTCTCAAAGTAGCCCGAGTTACCACAAGCGGCAGTTTGTCACTGGGCGGAATCTTGTTATTCGTGGAAGTCCAGCAGGCAGCCTGCCCCTGAGGAACAAGGGCCTACCTGGTACTGACAAATGCTTAGGCCCAGGGCAACAAAACCCACCACCCCATGTTCCTGGTCTCAGTATACAAAGATCCGTGGGCACTCTCAAAGCAGCCCGAGTTGGCACAGAGGGCAGCTTGCCCCTGGGCGGCATCTTGATTTTCGTGGAAATCCGGCAGGCTGCCGGCCCCGAAGGGCCGAGGGCCTTCCTGGTACTGACAAAGGCTTCTGCCCGCGGAAACAAAACCCACAAACCCACGTTGCTGCTCTCAGTTTGAAGAGTTCCGTGGGCACTCGAAGAGAAGCCAAAGGTGGCAGCTTGTCCCTGGGCGGCATCTTGAAATTCGTGGAAATCCAGCAGGCAGCCTGCCCTTAAGAACCAAGGGCCTACCTGATACTGCAAAGGGTTCTGCCCGGGAAAACAAAAGCCACCACTCCACGTTCCTGGTCTCAGTTTGCAGAGCTCCATGGGCACTCTCAAAGCAGCCCGAGTTGCCACAAGTCGCAGCTTGTCCCTGGGCGGCATCTTCATATTCGTGGAAATCCAGCAGTCTGCCTGCCCTTAAGGACCAAAGGCCTACCTGGTACTGACAAAGGCTTCTGCCCAGGAAAACAAAACTCAGCACCCCACGTTCCTGGTCTCAGTTTGCAGAGCTCCATGGGCACTCTCAAAGGAGCCCGAGTTGCCACAGGTGGCAGCTTGTCCCTGGGCGGCATCTTCAGATTGGTGGAAATCCAGCAGGCCGCCTGCCCCTAAGAAACAAGGCCCTACCTTGTACAGGAAAGTCTTCTGCCCAGCAAAACAAAATCCACCAACCCATGTTGCTGGTCTCAGTAAACAGAGTTCCGTGGGCACACTCAAAGCAGCGCGAGTTGGCACAGGTGGCAGCTTGTCCCTGGGCGGCATCTTGATATTCGTGGAAATCCTTCTGCCAGCCTGCCCCTAAGGGCTGGGCGCCTAACTGGTAGTGAAAAAGGGTTCTGCCCGGGAAAAAAAAACTCAGCACCCCACGTTCCTGGTTTCAGTTTGCAGAGCTCCATGGGCACTCTCAAAGCAGCCCGAGTTGGCACAGGTGGCAGCTTGTCCCTGGGCGGCATCTTGATATTCGTGGATAACCAGAAAGCAGCCGGCCCCTAAGAAACAAGGGCTTACATGTTACTGACAAAGGCTTCTGCCCGGGGAAACAAAACTCAGCACCCCACGTTCCAGGTCTCAGTTTGCAGAGCTCCATGGGCACTCTCAAAGCAGCCCGAGTTGGCACAGGTGGCAGCTTGTCTCTGGGCGGCATCTTCAGATTCGTGGAAATCCAGCAGGCAGCCTGCCCCTGAGGAACAAGGCCCTACCTAGTATAGGAAAGTCTTCTGCCCAGCCAAACAAAACCCACTGCCCGACGTTCCAAGTCTCTGTTTTCAGAGCTCCATGGGCAATCTCAAAGCAGCCTGAGTTGGCACAGACGCCAGCTTGTCTCTGGACAGCATCTTGATATTCATGGAAATCCAGCCTGTCCCCGGCCCCGAAGGGCCGAGGGCCTACCTGGTACTGACAAAGGCTTCTGCCTGGGGAAACAAAACTCACCACCCCACCGTCCTGGTCTCAGTTTGCAGAGCTCCATGGGCACTCTCAAAGCAGCCCGAGTTGCCACAGGTGGCAGCTTGCCCCTGGCCGGCATATTGATTTTCGTGGAAATCCGGCAGGCTGCCAGCCCCGAAGGGCCGAGGGCCTTCCTGGTACTGACAAAGGCTTCTCCCTGCGGAAACAAAACCCAAAAACCCACGTTCCTGCTCTCAGTTTGAAGACTTCCGTGGGCACTCGAAGAGAAGCCAAAGGTGGCAGCTTGTCCCTGGGCGGCATCTTGATATTCGTGGAAATCCAGCAGTCAGCCGGCCCCGAAGGGCCGAGGGCCTACCTGGTACTGACAAATACTTCTGCCCAGGAAAACAAAACTTAGCAACCCACGGTACTGGTCTCAGTTTGCAGAACTCCATGGGCACTCTTAAAGCAACGCGAGTTGGCACAGGTGGCTGCTTGTCCCTGGGCGGCACCTTGATATTCGTGGAAATTCTGCTGCCAGCCTGCCCCTAAGGGCCGAGGGCCTACCTGGTACTGACAAAGGCTTCTGCCCGGGGAAACAAAATCCACCATCCCACGTTCCTGGTCTCAGTTTGAAGAGCTCTGTGGTCACTCTCAAATTAGCCCGAGTTTGCACAGGTGGCAGCTTGTCTCTGGGCAGCATCTTGATATTCGTGGAAATCCTGCTGCCAGCCTGCCTCTATGGGCCGAGGGCCTACCCGGTACTGACAAAGACTTCTGCCCGTGGAAACAAAACCCACAAACCCACGTTCCTGGTCTCAGTTTGAAGAAGTCCGTGGTGACTCTCAAAGCAGCCCAAGTTGGCACAGGTTGCAGCTTGTCCCTGGGCAGCTTCTTGATATTCATGGAAATCCTGGTGCCAGCATGCCCGTAAGTGCCGAGGGCCTTCCTGGTACTGACAAAGGCTTATGCCCGGGAAAACAAAACCCACAAACCCACGTTCCTGGTCTCAGTTTGAAGAGTTCCGTGGGCACTCTCAAAGCAGCCCGAGTTGGCATAGGTGGCAAATTGTCCCTGGGCGGCATCTTCAGATTCGTGGAAAACCAGCAGGCAGCCTGCCCCTCAGGAACAAGGCCCTACCTAGTATAGCAAAGTCTTCTGCCCAGCCAAACAAAACCCACTACCCAACGTTCCAAGTCTCTGTTTTCAGAGCTCCATGGGCACTCTCAAAGCAGCCCGAGTTGGCACAGACGCCAGCTTGTCTCTGGGCAGCATCTTGATATTCGTGGAAATCCAGCCTGCAACCGGCCCCGAAGGGCCGAGGGCCTTCCTGGTACTGACAAAGGCTTCTGCCCGCGGAAACAAAACTCAGCACCCCACGGTCCTGGTTTCAGTTTGTAGAGCTCCATGGGCATTCTTAAGGCAGCCCGAGTTGGCACAGGTGGAAGCTTGTCCCTGGGCGGCATCTTGATATTCGTGGAAATCCAGCGGGCATATGGCCCTGAAGGGCCGAGGGCCTACCTGGTACTGACAAAGGCTTCTGCCCAGGACAACAAAAGTCAGCACCCCACGGTCCTGGTCTCAGTTTGCAGAGCTCCATGGGCACTCTCAATGCAGCCCGAGTTGCCACAGGTTGCAGCTTGTCCCTGGGCAGCATCTTCAGATTCGCTGAAATCCAGCAGGCCGCCTGCCCCTGAGGAACAAGGCCCTACCTAATACAGGAAAGTCTTCTGCCCAGCAAAACAAAACCCACCAACACATGTTCCTGGTTTCAGTATACAGAGATCCGGGAGCACTCTCAAAGCAGCCCGATTTAGCACGGAGGGCAGCTTGTCCCTGGGCGGCATCTTGATATTCGTGGAAATCCAGCAGGCAGCCTGCCCTTAAGGACCAACGGCCTGCCTGCTACAGACAAAGGGTTCTGCCTTTGGGAAAAAAAACTCAGCACCCCACGGTCCTGGTCTCAGTTTGCAGAGCTCCATGGCCACTCTCAAAGGAGCGCGATTTGGCACAGTTGGCAGCTTGTCCCTGGGCCGCATCTTGATATTCGTGGAAATCCTGGTGCCAGACTGCCCCTAAGTGCTGAGGGCCTACCTAGTACTGACAACGGCTTCTGCCCGGGGAAACAAAACCCACAACTCCACGTTCCTGGTCTCAGTTTGAAGAACTCCGTGGGCACTCTCAAACCAGCACGAGTTGCCACATGTGGCAGCTTGTCCCTGGGCGGCATCTTAATTTTCGTGGAAATCCAGCAGGCAGCCTGCCCCTAAGGAACATGGGCCTACCTGGCACGGACAAAGGCTTCTGCCCGGGAAAACAAAACCCACTAGCCCACGTTCCTGGTCTCAGTTTGCAGAGCTCCGTGCGCACTCTGAAACTGCCCGCGTTGGCACAGGTGGCAGTTTCTCTCTGGGCGGCATCTTGATATTCGTGGAAATCCAGCAGGCAGCACGCCCTTAAGGACAAAGGGCCTACCTGGCACTGCAAATGCTTCTGCCCGGGGAAACAAAACTCAGCAACCCACGTTCCTGGTCTCAGTTCGCAGAGTTCCATGGGCACTCTCAAAGCAGCGCGAGTTGGCACAGGTGGCAGCTTGTACCTGGGCAGCTTCTTGATATTCGTGGAAATCCTGCCGCCAGCCTGCCACTAAGGGCCATGGGCCTACCTGGTACTGACAAAGGCTTCTGCCCAGGTAAACAAAATTCACCATGCCACGTTCCTGGTCTCAGTTCGCAGAGCTCCATGGGCACTCTCAAAGCAGCCCAAGTTGGCACAGGTGGCAGCTTGTCCCTGGGCGGCATCTTGATTTTCGTGGAAATCCAGCCGGCAAACGGCCCCTAAGGAACAAGGGCCTACCTGGTACTGACAAAGTGTTCTGCCCGGGGAAACAAAACTCACAACCCCACGTTCCTGGTTTCTGTTTCCAGAGTTCCATGGGCACTCTCAAAGCAGCCCGAGTTGGGACAGGTGGCAGCTTGTCCCTGGGCGGCATCTTGATATTCGTGGAAATCATTCTGCCAGCCTGCCCCTATGGGCCGAGGGCATACCTGGTACTGACAAAGGCTTCTGCCCGGGGAAACAAAACCCACAACCCCACGTTCCTGGTCTCACTTTGAATTGCTCCGTGGGCACACTCAAAGCAGCACGAGTTGGAACAGGTCGCAGCTTGTCCCTTGGAGGCATCTTGATATTCGTGGAAATGCTGGTGCCAGCCTGCCCCTAAGGGCCGAGGGCCTACCTGGTACTGACAAAGGCTTCTGCCTGGGAAAACAAAACTCAGCACCCCACGTTCCTGGTCTCAGTTTGCAGAGCTCTGTGGGCACTCTCAAAGTAGCCCGAGTTACCACAAGCGGCAGTTTGTCACTGGGCGGAATCTTGTTATTCGTGGAAGTCCAGCAGGCAGCCTGCCCCTGAGGAACAAGGGCCTACCTGGTACTGACAAATGCTTAGGCCCAGGGCAACAAAACCCACCACCCCACGTTCCTGGTCTCAGTATACAAAGATCCGTGGGCACTCCCAAAGCAGCCCGAGTTGGCACAGAGGGCAGCTTGCCCCTGGGCGGCATCTTGATATTCGTGGAAATCCGGCAGGCTGCCGGCCCCGAAGGGCCGAGGGCCTTCCTGGTACTGAAAAAGGCTTCTGCCCGCGGAAACAAAACCCACAAACCCATGTTCCTGCTCTCAGTTTGAAGAGTTCCGTGGGCACTCGAAGAGAAGCCAAAGGTGGCAGCTTGTCCCTGGGCGGCATCTTGAAATTCGTGGAAATCCAGCAGGCAGCCTGCCCTTAAGGACCAAGGGCCTACCTGATACTGCAAAGGCTTCTGCCCGGGAAAACAAAAGCCACCAGCCCACGTTCCTGGTCTCAGTTTGCAGAGCTCCATGGGCACTCTCAAAGCAGCCCGAGTTGGCACAGACGCCAGCTTGTCTCTGGGCAGCATCTTGATATTCGTGGAAATCCTGCTGCCAGCCTGCCCCTAAGGGCCGAGGGCCTACCTGGTACTGACAAAGGCTTATGCCTGGGGAAACAAAACTCACCACCCCACGGTCCTGGTTTCAGTTTGAAGAGTTCCATGGGCACTCTCAAAGCAGCCCGAGTTGGCACAGGTGGCAGCTTGTCCCTGGGCGGCATCTTGATATTCGTGGAAATCTAGCGGGCATATGGCCCTGAAGGGCCGAGGACCTACCTGGTACTGACAAAGGCTTCTGCCCAGGAAAACAAAAGTCAGCACCCCACCGTCCTGGTCTCAGTTTGCAGAGCTCCATGGGCACTCTCAAAGCAGCCCCAGTTGCCACAGGTGGCAGCTTGTCCCTGGGCGGCATCTTCAGATTCGTGGAAATCCAGCAGGCCGCCTGCCCCTGAGGAACAAGGCCCTACCTAATACAGGAAAGTCTTCTGCCCAGCAAAACAAAACCCACAAACCCACGTTCCTGGTCTCAGTATACAGATATCCGGAAGCACTCTCAAAGCAGCCCGATTTAGCACGGAGGGCAGCTTGTCCCTGGGCGGCATCTTAATTTTCGTGGAAATCCAGCAGGCAACCTGCCCCTAAGGAACATGGGCCTACCTGGCACGGACAAAGGCTTCTGCCCGGGAAAACAAAACCCACTAGCCCACGTTCCTGGTCTCAGTTTGCAGAGCTCCGTGCGCACTCTCAAACAGCCCGCGTTGGCACAGGTGGCAGCTTGTCCCTGGGCGGCATCTTGATATTCGTGGAAATCCAGCAGGCAGCCCGCCCTTAAGGACGAAGGGCCTACCTGGCACTGCAAATGCTTCTGCCCGGGGAAACAAAACTCAGCAACCCACGGTCCTGGTCTCAGTTCGCAGAGTTCCATGGGCACTCTCAAAGCAGCGCGAGTTGGCACAGGTGGCAGCTTGTCCCTGGGCAGCTTCTTGATATTCGTGGAAATCCTGCTGCCAGCCTGCCCTTAAGGGCCAGGGGCCTACCTGGTACTGACAAAGGCTTCTGCCCGGGGAAACAAAATCCACCATCCCACGTTCCTGGTCTCAGATTGCAGAGCTCCATGGGCACTCTCAAAGCAGCCCGAGTTGGCACAGGTGGCAGCTTGTCCCAGAGCAGCACCTCGATATTCGTGGAAATCCAGAAGGGCGACGGCCCGTAAGGAACAAGGGCCTACCTGGTACTGACAAAGGCTCCTGCCTGGGGAAACAAAATTCACCATGTCACGTTCCTGGTCTCAGTTCGCAGAGTTACATGGGCACTCTCAAAGCAGCCCGAGTTGGCACGGGTGGCAGCTTGTCCCTGGGCGGCATCTTGATATTCGTGGAAATCCTGGTGCCAGCCTGCCCCTATGGTCCGAGGGCCTACCTGGTACTGACAAAGGCTTCTACCCGGGGAAACAAAACCCACAAACCCACGTTCCTGGTCTCAGTTTGCAGAGCTCCGTGGGCACTCTCAAAGCAGCATGAGTTGGCACTGGTGGCAGCTTGTCCCTGGGCAGCATCTTGATATTCATGGAAATCCAGCAGGCTGCCTGCCCTTAAGGACCAAGGGCCTACCTGGTACTGCAAATGCTTCTTCCCAGGGAAACAAAACTCAGCACCCCGCGTTCCTGGTCTCAGCTTGCAGAGATCCATGGGCACTCTCAAAGCAGCCCGAGTTGGCACAGGTGGCAGCTTGTCCCTGCGCGGCATCTTGATATTCGTGGAAATCATTCTGCCAGCCTGCCACGAATGGCCGAGGGCCTACCTGGTACTGACAAATAGTTCTGCCCGCGGAAACAAAACCCACAACCCCACGTTCCTGGTCTCACTTTGAATAGCTCCGTGGGCACACTCAAAGCAGCACGAGTTGCCACAGGTGGCAGCTTGTCCCTTGGAGGCATCTTGATATTCGTGGAAATCCTGCTGCCAGCCTGCCCCTAAGGGCCGAGGGCCTACCTGGTACTGACAGAGGCTTCTGCCTGGGAAAACAAAACTCACCACCCCACGTTCCTGGTCTCAGTTTGCAGAGTTCCGTGGGCACTCTCAAAGTAGCCCGAGTTACCACAAGAGGCAGTTTGTCACTGGGCGGAATCTTGTTATTCGTGGAAGTCCAGCAGGCAGCCTGCCCCTGAGGAACAAGGGACTACCTGGTACTGACAAATGCTTAGGCCCAGGGCAACAAAACCCACCACCCCACGTTCCTGGTCTCAGTATACAAAGATCCGTGGCCACCCTCAAAGCAGCGCAAGTTGGCACGGAGGGCAGCTTGCCCCTGGGCGGCATCTTGATTTTCGTGGAAATCCAGCAGGTTGCCGGCCCCGAAGGGCCGAGGGCCTTCCTGGTACTGACAAAGGCTTCTGCCCACGGAAACAAAACCCACAAACCAACGTTCCTGCTCTCAGTTTGAAGAGTTCCGTGGGCACTCTCAAAGCAGCCCGAGTTGCCACAAGTGGCAGCTTGTCTCTGGGCGGCATCTTCAGATTCGTGGAAATCCAGCAGGCAGCCTGCCCCTGAGGAACAAGGCCCTACCTAGTATAGGAAAGTCTTCTGCCCAGCCAAACAAAACCCACTGCCCGACGTTCCAAGTCTCTGTTTTCAGAGCTCCATGGGCACTCTCAAAGCAGGCCGAGTTGGCAGAGACGCCAGCTTGTCTCTGGGCAGCATCTTCATATTCATGGAAATCCTGCTGCCAGCCTGCCCCTAAGGGCCGAGGGCCTACCTGGTACTGACAAAGGCTTCTGCCCAGGAAAACAAAACTCAGCACCCCACGTTCCTGGTCTCAGTTTGCAGAGCTCCATGGGCACTCTCAAAGGAGCCCGAGTTGCCACAGGTGGCAGCTTGTCCCTGGGCGGCATTTTCAGATTCGTGGAAATCCAGCAGGCCGCCTGCCCCTAAGGAACAAGGCCCTACCTAGTACAGGAAAGTATTCTGCAGAGCAAAACAAAATCCTCCAACCCATGTTCCTGGTCTGAGTATACAGAAATCCGTGGGCACACTCAAAGCAGCGCGAGTTAGAACAGGTGGCAGCTTGTCCCTGGGCGGCATCTTGATATTCGGGGAAATCCAGCGGGCATATGGCCCTGAAGGGCCGAGGACCTACCTGGTACTGACAAAGGCTTCTGCCCAGGAAAACAAAAGTCAGCACCCCACCGTCCTGGTCTCAGTTTGCAGAGCTCCATGGGCACTCTCAAAGCAGCCCGAGTTGGCACAGGTGGCAGCTTGTCCCTGGGCGGCATCTTCAGATTCGTGGAAATCCTGGTGCCAGACTGCCCCTAAGTGCTGAGGGCCTACCTGGTACTAACAAAGGCTTCTGCCCGGGGAAACAAAACCCACAAACGCACGTTCCTGGTCTCAGTTTGAAGAACTCCGTGGGCACTCTCAAACCAGCACGAGTTGCCACATGTGGCAGCTTGTCCCTGGGCGGCATCTTAATTTTCGTGGAAATCCAGCAGGCAGCCTGCCCCTAAGGAACATGGGCCTACCTGGCACGGACAAAGGCTTCTGCCCGGGAAAACAAAACCCACTAGCCCACTTTCCTGGTCTCAGTTTTCAGAGCTCCGTGCGCACTCTGAAACTGCCCGCGTTGGCACAGGTGGCAGCTTGTCCCTGGGCGGCATCTTGATATTCGTGGAAATCCAGCAGGCAGCCTGCCCTTAAGGACGAAGGGCCTACCTGGCACTGCAAATGCTTCTGCCCGGGGAAACAAAACTCAGCACCCCACGTTCCTGGTCTCAGTTTGCAGAGCTCCATGGGCACTCTCAAAGCAGCCAGAGTTGGCACAGGTGGCAGCTTGTCCCTGAGCGGAACCTCGATATTCGTGGAAATCCAGAAGGGCGACGACCCGTAAGGAACAAGGGCCTACCAGGTACTGACAAAGGCTCCTGCCCAGGGAAACAAAATTCACCATGCCACGTTCCTGGTCTCAGTTCGCAGAGTTCCATGGGCACTCTCAAAGCAGCCCAATTTGTCACAGGTGGCAGCTTGTCCCTGGGCGGCATCTTGATATTCGTGGAAATCCTGATGCCAGCCTGCCCCTATGGGCCGAGGGCCTACCTGGTACTGACAAAGGCTTCTGCCCGGGGAAACAAAACCTACAAACCCACGTTCCTGGTCTCAGTTTGCAGAGCTCCGTGGGCAATCTCAAAACAGCCTGAGTTGGCACAGGTGGCAGCTTGTCCCTGGGCAGAATCTTCATATTCATGGAAATACAGCAGGCTGCCTGCCCTTAAGGGCCAAGGGCCTACCTGGTACTGCAAATGCTTCTGCGCAGGGAAACAAAACTCAGCACCCCACGGACCTCGTCTCAGTTTGCAGAGCTTCATGGGCACTCTCAAAGCAGCCCGAGTTGGCACAGGTGGCAGCTTGTCCCTGGGCGGCATCTTGATATTCGTGGAAATCCAGTCGGCAAACTGCCCCTAGGGAACAAGGGCCTACCTGGTACTGACAAATTGTTCTGCCCGGGGAAACAAAACTCACAACCCCACGTTCCTGGTCTCAGTTTGCATAGCTCCGTGGGCACTCTCAAAGCAGCACGAGTTGGCACAGGTGGCAGCTTGTCCCTGGGAGGCATCTTGATATTCGTGGAAATCCTGATGTCAGCCTGCCCCTAAGGGGCAAGGGCCTACCTGGTACTGACAAATGCTTAGGCCCAGGGCAACAAAACCCACCACCCCACGTTCCTGGTCTCAGTTTACAGAGATCCGTGGGCACTCTCAAAGCAGCGCGAGTTGGCACGGAGGGCAGCTTGCCCCTGGGCGGCATCTTGATTTTCGTGGAAATCCGGCAGGCTGCCGGCCCCGAACGGCCGAGGGCCTTCCTGGTACTGACAAAGGCTTCTGCCCGCAGAAACAAAACCCACAAACCCACGTTCCTGCTCTCAGTTTGAAGAGTTCCGTGGGCACTCACAGAGAAGCCAAAGGTGGCAGCTTGTCCCTGGGCGGCATCTTGATATTCGTGGAAATCCAGCAGGCAGCCTGCCCTTAAGGACCAAGGGCCTACCTGATACTGCAAAGGCTTCTGCCCGGGAAAACAAAAGCCAGCACTCCACGTTCCTGGATTCAGTTTGCAGAGCTCCATGGGCACTCTCAAAGCAGCGCGAGTTGGCACAGGTGGCAGCTTGTCCCTGGGCAGCTTCTTGATATTCGTGCAAATCCTGCTGCCAGCCTGCCCCTAAGGGCCAAGGGCCTACCTGGTACTGACAAAGGCTTCTGCCCGGGGAAACAAAACCCACACCCCACGTTCCTGGTCTCAGTTTGCAGAAGTCCATGGGCACTCTCAAAGCAGCTCGAGTTGGCACAGGTGGCAGCTTGTCCCTGGGCAGCATCTTGATATTCATGAAAATCCAGCAGGCTGCCTGCCCTTAAGGACCAAGGGCGTACCTGGTACTGCAAATGCTTCTGCCCAGGGCAACAAAACCCACGACCCCACATTCCTGGTCTCAGTATACAAAGATCCGTGGGCACTCTCAAAGCAGCGCGAGTTGGCACGGAGGGCAGCTTGCCCTGGGCGGCATCTTGATATTTCGTGGAAATCCAGCAGGCAGCCGGCCCCGAAGGGCCGAGGGCCTTCCTGGTACTGACAAAGGCTTCTGCCCGCGGAAACAAAACCCACAACCCACGTTCCTGCTCTCAGTTTGCAGAGTTCCGTGGGCACTCTCAAAGCAGCCAAAGGTGGCAGCTTGTCCCTGGGCGGCATCTTGATATTCGTGGAAATACAGCAGGCAGCCTGCCCTTAAGGACCAAGGGCCTACCTGATACTGCAAAGGCTTCTGCCCGGGGAAACAAAACTCAGCACCCCACGTTCCCGGTCTCAGTTTGCAGAGCTCCATGGGCACTCTCAAAGCAGCCCGAGTTGGCACAGGTGGCAGCTTGTCCCTGGGCGGCATCTTCAGATTCGTGGAAATCCAGCAGGCAGCCTGCCCCTAAGGAACAAGGCCCTACCTAGTATAGGAAAGTCTTCTGCCCAGGAAACAAAACCCACAAACCCACGTTCCTGGTCTCAGTTTTCAGAGCTCCATGGGCACTCTCAAAGCAGGCCGAGTTGGCACAGGTCAGCTTGTCCCTGGGCGGCATCTTGATATTCGTGGAAATCCTTCTGCCAGCCTGCCCCTAAGGGCCGAGGGCCTACCTGGTACTGACAAAGGCTTCTGCCCAGGAAAACAAAACTCAGCACCCCACGGTCCTGGTCTCAGTTTGCAGAGCTCCATGGGCACTCTCAAAGGAGCCCGAGTTGGCACAGGTGGCAGCTTGTCCCTGGGCGGCATCTTCAGATTCGTGGAAATCCAGCAGGCCGCCTGCCCCTAAGGAACAAGGGCCTACCTAGTACTGGAAAGTCTTCTGCCGAGGAAAACAAAATCCACCAACCCATGTTGCTGGTCTCAGTTTACAGATATCCGTGGGCACTCTCAAAGCAGCGCGACTTGGCACAGGTGGCAGCTTGTCCCTGGGCGGCATCTTGATATTCGTGGAAATCCTTCAGCCAGCCTGCCCCAAAGGGCTGGGCGCCTAACTGGCAGTGCCAAAAGGGTTCTGCCCGGGGAAAAAAAACTCAGCACCCCACGGTCCTGGTCTCAGTTTGCAGAGCTCCATGGGCACTCTCAAAGCAGCGCGAGTTGGCACAGGTGGCAGCTTGTCCCTGGGCGGCATCTTGATATTCGTGGAAATCCTGAAAGCACCGGACCCTAAGAAACAAGGGCCTACCTGGTACTGACAAAGGCTTCTGCCTGGGGAAACAAAACTCACAAACCCACGTTCCGGGTCTCAGTTTGCAGAGCTCCGTGGGCACTCTCAAAGCAGCCCGAGTTGGCACAGGTGGCAGCTTGTCCCTGGGCGGCATCTTCAGATTCGTGGAAATCCAGCAGGCAGCCTGCCCCTGAGGAACAAGGCCCTACCTAGTATAGGAAAGTCTTCTGCCCAGCCAAACAAAACCCACTGCCCGACGTTCCAAGTCTCTGTTTTCAGAGCTCCATGGGCACTCTCAAAGCAGGCCGAGTTGGCACAGACGCCGGCTTGTCTCTGGGCAGCATCTTGATATTCGTGGAAATCAAGCCTGCAACCGGCCCAGAAGGGCCGAGGGCCTACCTGGTACTGACAAATGCTTCTGCCCGGGGAAACAAAACTCACCACCCCACGGTCCTGGATTCAGTTTGCAGAGTTCCATGGGCACTCTCAAAGCAGCCCGAGTTGGCACAGGTGGCAACTTGTCCCTGGGCGGCATCTTGATATTCGTGGAAATCCAGCGGGCATATGGCCCTGAAGGGCCGAGGACCTACCTGGTACTGACAAAGGCTTCTGCCCAGGAAAACAAAACTCAGCACCCCACGGTCCTGGTCTCAGTTTGCAGAACTCCATGGGCACTCTCAAAGGATCCCGAGTTGCCACAGGTGGCAGCTTGTCCCTGGGCGGCATCTTCAGATTCGGGCAAATCCAGCAGGCCGCCTGCCCCTGAGGAACAAGGCCCTACCTAATACAGGAAAGTCTTCTGCCCAGCAAAACAAAACCCACAAACCCACGTTCCTGGTCTCAGTAAACAGAGATCCGGGAGCACTCTCAAAGCAGCCCGATTTAGCATGGAGGGCAGCTTGTCCCTGGGCGGAATCTTGATATTCGTGGAAATCCAGCAGGCAGACGGCCCCTAAGGAACAAGGGCCTGCCTGCTACAGACAAAGGGTTCTGCGCGGGAAAACAAAACTCAGCACCCCACGGTCCTGGTCTCAGTTTGCAGAGCTCCATGGGCACTCTGAAAGGAGCGTGATATGGCACAGTTGGCAGCTTGTCCCTGGGCGGCATCTTGATATTCGTGGAAATCCAGCAGGCAGCCTGCCCCTATGGGCCGAGGGCCTACCTGGTACAGACAAAGGCTTCTGCCTGGGGAAACAAAATCTACAAACCCACGTTCCTGGTCTCAGTTTGCAGAGCTCCGTGGGCACTCTCAAAGCAGCCCGAGTTGGCACAGGTGGCAGCTTGTCCCTGGGCGGCATCTTGATATTCGCGGAAACCCAGCAGGCAGACTACCCCTAAGGAACAAGGGCCTACCTGGTAGTGACAAGGGCTTCTGCCCAGGGAAACATAACCCACCATCCCATGTTCCAGGTCTCAGTTTGCAGAGCTCCATGGGCACTCTCAAAACAGCCCGAGTTGGCACAGGTGGCAGCTTGTCCCTGGGCGGCATCTTGATATTCGTGGAAATCCAGCCGGCAAACGGCCCCTAAGGAACAAGGGCCTACCTGGTACTGACAAAGTGTTCTGCCCGGGGAAACAAAACTCACAACCCCACGTTCCTGGTTTCTGTTTGCAGAGTTCCATGGGCACTCTCAAAGCAGCCCGAGTTGCCACAGGTGGCAGCTTGTCCCTGGGCGGAATCTTGATATTCGTGGAAATCATTCTGCCAGCCTGCCACGAATGGCCGAGGGCCTACCTGGTACTGACAAATAGTTCTGCCCGGGGAAACAAAACCCACAACCCCACGTTCCTGGTCTCACTTTGAATAGCTCCGTGGGCACACTCAAAGGAGCACGAGTTGGAACAGGTGGCAGCTTGTCCCTTGGAGGCATCTTGATATTCGTGGAAATCCTGCTGCCAGCCTGCCCCTAAGGGCCGAGGGCCTACCTGGTTCTGACAAAGGCTTCTGCCTGGGAATATAAAACTCAGCACCCCACGTTCCTGGTCTCAGTTTGCAGAGCTCCGTGGGCACTCTCAAAGTAGCCCGAGTTACCACAAGCGGCAGTTTGTCACTGGGCGGAATCTTGTTATTCGTGGAAGTCCAGCAGGCAGCCTGCCCCTGAGGAACAAGGGACTACCTGGTACTGACAAATGCTTAGGCCCAGGGCAACAAAACCCACCACCCCACGTTCCTGGTCTCAGTATACAAAGATCCGAGGGCACTCTCAAAGCAGCGCGAGTTGGCACGGAGGGCAGCTTGCCCCTGGGCGGCATATTGATTTTCGTGGAAATCCGGCAGGCTGCCGGCCCCGAAGGGCCGAGGGCCTTCCTGGTACTGACAAAGGCTTCTGCCCGGGAAAAAGAAAACCCAGCACCCCACGTTCCTGGTTTCTGTTTGCAGAGCTCCATGGGCACTCTCAAAGCAGCTCGAGTAGACACAGGTGGCAGCTTGTCCCTGGGCGGCATCTTGATATTCGTGGAAATCCTGATGCCAGCCTGCCCCTAAGGGGCAAGGGCCTACCTGGTACTGACAAATGCTTAGGCCCAGGGCAACAAAACCCACCACCCCACGTTCCTGGTCTCAGTATACAAAGATCCGTGGGCACTCTCAAAGCAGCGCGAGTTGGCACAGAGGGCAGCTTGCCCCTGGGCGGCATCTTGATTTTCGTGGAAATCCGGCAGGCTGCCGGCCCCAAAGGGCCGAGGGCCTTCCTGGTACTGACAAAGGCTTCTGCCCGCGGAAACAAAACCCACAAACCCACGTTGCTGCTCTCAGTTTGAAGAGTTCCGTGGGCACTCGAAGAGAAGCCAAAGGTGGCAGCTTGTCCCTGGGCGGCATCTAGATATTCGTGGAAATCCACCTGGCAGCCTGCCCTTAAGGACCAAGGGCCTACCTGATACTGCAAAGGCTTCTGCCCGGGAAAACAAAAGCCACCACTCCACGTTCCTGGTCTCAGTTTGCAGAGCTCCATGGGCACTCTCAAAGCAGCACGAGTTGGCACAGGTGGCAGCTTGTCCCTGGGCGGCATCTTGATATTCGTGGAAATCCTGCTGCCAGCCTGCCCCTATGGGCCGAGGGCCTACCTGGTACTGACAAAGGCTTCTGCCAGGAAAACAAAACTCAGCACCCCACGTTCCTGGTCTCAGTTTGCAGAGCTCCATGGGCACTCTCAAAGCAGCCCGAGTTGCCACAGGTGGCAGCTTGTCCCGGGGCGGCATCTTGTTATTCGTGGAAGTCCAGCAGGCACCCTGCCCTGAGGAACAAGGGCCTACCTGGTTCTGACAAATGCTTAGGCCCAGGGCAACAAACCCACCACCCCACGTTCATGGTCTCAGTATACAAAGTTCCGTGGGCATTCTCCAAGCAGCCCGAGTTGCCACAGGTGGCAGCTTGTCCCTGGGCGGCATCTTGATATTCGTGGAAATCCGGCAGGCTGCCGGCCCCAAAGGGCCGAGGGCCTTCCTGGTACTGCAAATACTTCTGCCTGAGGAAACAAAACTCAGCACCCCACGGTCCTCGTCTCAGTTTGCAGAGCTCCATGGGCACTCTCAAAGCAGCGCGAGTAGGGACAGGTGGCAGCTTGTCCCTGGGCGGCATCTTGATATTCGTGGAAATCCTGGTGCCAGCCTGTCCCTATTGGCCGAGGGCCTATCTGGTACTGACAAAGGCTTCTGCCTGGGGAGAAAAATCCTCCACCCAAGGTTCCGGTTATCAGTCTGAAGAGTTCTCTGGGCACTCTCAAAACAGCACGAGTTGGCACAGGTGGCAGCTTGTCCCTGGGCACTATCTTGATATTCGTGGAAATCCAGTTTGCAGCATACTCATAAGGAACATGGGCCTACCTGGTACTGCCATAGGGTTTTGCCCGGGAAAGCAAAACTCACCACCCCACGTTCATGGTTTCTGTTTGCAGAGCTCCATGGGCACTCTCAAAGCAGCCCGAGTTGGCACAGGTGGCAGCTTGTCACTGGGCGGCATCATGATATTCGTGGAAATCCAGCAGGCAGCCGGCTCCGGAGGGCTGAGCGCCTACCTGGTACTGACTAAGGCTTCTGCCCCAGAGAAAAAAACTCAGCACCCCACGTTCCTGGTCTCAGTTTGCAGAGCTCCGTGGGCACTCTCAAAGCAGCCCGAGTTGGCACAGGTGGCAGCTTGTCCCTGGGCGGCATCTTGATATTCGTGGAAATCCAGCAGGCTGCCGGCCCCGAAGGGTCGAGAGCCTACCTGGTAATGACAAAGGCTTCTGCCCGGGAAAACAAAACTCAGCACCCCACGGTCCTGGTCTCAGTTTGCAGAGCTCCATGGGCACTTTCAAAGCAGCCCGAGTTGGCACAGGTGGCAGCTTGTCCCTGGGCGGCATCTTGATATTCGTGGAAATCCTGCCACCAGCCTGCCCCAAAGGGCCGAGGACCTATCAGGTAGTGAGAAATACTTCGGCCCGGGGAAATAAAACCGACCAACCCACGTTCCTGTCCTCAGTTTGCCGAGCTCCGTGTGCACTCTCAAAGCAGCCCAAGTATGCACAGGTGGCAGCTTGTCCCTGGGCGGCATCTTCATATTCATGGAAATCCAGCAGGCTGGCTGACCTAAATGACGACGGGCCTACCTCGTACTGCAAATGCTTCTGCCTGGGGAAACAAAACTCAGCACCCCACGGTCCTGGTCTCAGTTTGCAGGGCTCCATGGGCACTCTCAAAGCAGCCCAAGTTGGCACAAGTGGGAAGCTTGTCCCTGGGCGGCATCTTGATATTCGTGGAAATCCAGCCAGCAGACGGCCTCAATGGGCCGTAGGCCTACCTGGGAGTGACAAAGGCTTCTGCCCGGTGAAACAAAACTCAGCACCCCACGTTCCTGGTTTGTGTTTGCAGAGCTCCATGGGCACTCTCAAAGCAGCGCGAGTTGGCACAGGTGGCAGCTTGTCCCTGGGCGGCATCATGATATTCGTGGAAATCCCGAAATAGGCCTGCCCCTGAGGAACACGAGCCCAACTGAAACTGAGAAAGGCTTCTGCCCGGGGAAACAAAACCCAGCACCCGACGGTCCTGGTCTCAGTTTGCAGAGCACCATGGGCACTCTCAAAGCGGCATGAGTTGGCACAGGTGGCAGCTTGTCCCTGGGCGGCATCTTGATTTTCGTGGAAATCCAGCAGGCAGACGGCCCCGAATGGCCGAGGGTCTACCTGGTACTGAAAAAGTCTTCTGCCCGGGAAACCAAATCTCACCATCTCACGTTCCTGGTCTCAGTATACAGAGATCCGTGGGCACTCTAAAAGCAGCCCCAGTTGGCACGGAGGGCTGCATGCCCCTGGGCGGCATCTTGATATTCGTGGAAATCCGGCAGGCTGCCGGCCCCGAAGGGCCGAGGGCCTACCTGGTACTGAAAATACTTCTACCTGGGGAAACAAAACTCAGCACCCCACGGTCCTGGTCCCAGTTTGCAGAGCTCCATGGGCACTCTCAAAGCAGACCGAGTAGACACAGGTGGCAGCTTGTCCCTGGGCGGCATCTTGATATTCATGGAAAACCAGCAGGATGCCGGCCCCGAAGGACCGAGGGCCTACCTCGTACTGCCATAGGGTTCTGCCCGGGAAAACAAAACTCACCACCCCACGTTCCTGGTTTCTCTTTGCAGAGCTCAGTGGGCACTCTCAAAGGAGCACGAGTTCGCACAGGTGGCAGCTTGTCCCTGGGCATCATCTTGATATTCATTGAAGTCCAGAATGCTGCCTGCCCTAAGGGAACAAGGGCTGACCTAGTACAGACAAAAGCTTCTGCCTGGGGAAACAAAAGCCACCACCCCACGTTCCTGGTCTCAGTTTTCAGAGCTCCTTGGGCACTCTCAAAGCAGCGCGAGTTGGCACAGGTGGCAGCTTGTCCCTGGGCGACATCATGATATTCGTGGAAATCCTGCTGCCAGCCTGCCCCAAAGGCTGAGGGCCTACATGGTAGTGTCAAAGGCTTCTGCCCGGGGAAAAAAACCTCAGCACCCCACGTTCCTGGTCTCAGTTTGCAGAGCTCCATGGGCACTCTCAAAATAGCCTGAGTTACCATAAGCGCCAGGTTGTCACTGGGCGGAATCTTGTTATTCGTGGAAGTCCAGCAGGCATCCTGCCCCTGAGGAAGAAGGGCCTACCTGGTACAGACAAATGCTTAGGCCCAGGGAAATAAAACCCACAACCCCACGTTCCTGGTCTCAGTATACAGAGATCCGTGGGCACTATCAAAGCAGCCCAAGTTGGCACGGAGGGCTGCTTGCCACTGGGCGGCATCTTAATATTCGTGGAAATCCGGCAGGCTGCCGGCCCCGAAGGGCCGAGGGCCTACCTGGAACTGCAAATACTTCTACCTGGGGAAACAAAACTCAGCACCCCACGGTCCTGGTCTCAGTTTGCAGAGCTCTATGGGCACTCTCAAAGCAGCGCGAGTTGGCACAGGTTGCAGCTTGTCCCTGGGCAGCATCTTGATATTCATTTAAATCCAGAAGGCTGCCTGCCCTAAGGGACCAAGGGCCGACCTAGTACAGGCAAAAGTTTCTGCCTGGTGAAACAAAAGGCACCCCCCCACGTTCCAGGTCTCAGTTTTCAGAGCTCCATGGGCACTCTCAAAGCAGCCCGAGTAGACACAGGTGGCAGCTTGTCCCTGGGCAGCATCTTGATATTCGTGGAAATCCAGCAAGCAGCCTACACCTAAGAAAAAGAACCTACCTGGTACTGACAAAGGCTTCTGCCCGGGAAAACAAAACTCAGCACCCCATAGACCTGGTCTCAGTTTGCAGAGCTCCATGGGCACTCTCAAAGCAGCTTGAGTTGGCACAGGTGGCAGCTTTTCCCTCGGCGGCATCTAGATATTCGTGGAAATCCAGCAGGCTGCTGGCCCCTAAGGAACAAGGGCCTACCTTGTATTGACAAAGGGTTCTGCCCGGGAAAACAAAACTCAGCACCCCACGTTCCTGATTTCTGTTTGCAGAGCTCCATGGGCACTCTCAAAGCAGTGCGAGTTGGCACAGATGGCAGCTTGTCCCTGCGCGGCATCTTGATATTGGTGGAAATCCTGCTGCCAGCCTACCCCGAAGGGACGAGGGCCTACCTGGTACTGACAAAGGCTTCTACCCGGGAAAAAAAAACCCACAATCCCACGGTCCTGGTCTCAGATTCAATAGCTCCGTGGGCACACTCAAAGCAGCACGAATTTGCACAGGTGGCAGCTTGTCCCTGGGAGGCATCTTGATATTCGTGGAAATCCTGCTGCCAGCCTGCCCCAAAGCGCCGAGGGCCTACCTGGTACTGACAAAGGCTTCTGCCCGGGAAAACAAATCTCACCATCCAACGTTCCAGGTCTCAGTTTTCAGAGCTCCATGAACACTCTCAAAGCAGCACGAGTTAGAACAGGTGGCAGCTTGTCCCTGGGCGGCATCTTGATATTCGGGGAAATCCAGCGGGCTGCTGGCCCCTAAGGAACAAGGGCCTACCTGGTACTGAGAATGGGTTCTGCCCGGGAAAGCAAAACTCAGCACCCCACGGTCCTGGTCTCAGTTTGCAGAGGTCCATGGGCACTCTCAAAGCAGCACGAGTTGGCACAGGTGGCAGCTTGTCCCTGGGCGGCATCGTGATATTCGTGGAAATACTTGTGCCAGCCTGCCCCAAAGGGCTGAGGGCCTAACTGGTACTGACAAAGGCTTCTGCCCGGAAAAAAAACCTCAGCACCCCACGTTCCTGGTCTCAGTTTGCAGAGCTCCATGGGCACTCTCACTGCAGCGCGAGTTGGCACAGGTGGCAGCTTGTCCCTGGGCGGCATCTTGATATTCATTGAAATCCAGAAGGCTGCCTGACCTAAGGGACCAAGGGCTGACCTAGTACAGACAAAATCTTCTGCCTGGGGAAACAATACCCAACACCCCACGTTCCTGGTCTCAGTTTGCAGAGCTCCATGGGCACTCTCAAAGCACCCCGAGTTGGCACAGGTGGCAGCTTGTACCTGGGCGACATCTTGATATTCGTGGAAATCCAGCAGGCAGACGGCCCCGAAGGGCCGAGGGCCTACCTGGTACTGCAAATACTTCAGCCCGGGAAAACAAAACCCACAACCCCACGTTCTTGGTCTCAGTTTCCAGAGCTCCATGGGTACTCTCAAAGCAGCCCGAGTAGACACAGGTGGCAGCTTGTACCTGGGCAGCATCTTGATATTCGTGGAAATCCAGCAAGCAGCCTACCCCTAACGAAGAAGAACCTACCTGGTACTGACAAAGGCTTCTGCCCGGGAAAACAAAACTCAGCACCCCGCGTTCCAGGTCTCAGTTTGCAGAGCTCCGAGGGCACTCTCAATGTAGCCCGAGTTACCACAGGCGGCAGTTTGTCACTGGGCGGAATCTTGTTATTCGTGGAAGTCCAGCAGGCCGCCTGCCCCTGAGGAAGAAGGGCCTACCTGGTACTGACAAAGGCTTCTGCTCGGGAAAACAAAAATCTGCACCCCACGTTCCTGGTTTCTGTTTGCAGAGCTCCATGGGCACTCTCCAAGCAGCGCGAGTTGGCACAGGTGGCAGCTTGTCCCTGGGCGGCATCTTGATATTCGTGGAAATCCAGCAGGCAGCCGGCCCCGAAGGGCCGAGGTCCTACCTGGTACCGACAAAGGGTTCTGCCCGGGAAAACAAAACCCAGCACCCCACGTTCCTGGTTTCTGTTTGCAGAGCTCCATGGGCACTCTCAAAGCAGTTCGAGTAGACACAGGTGGCAGCTTGTCCCTGGGCGGCATCTTGATATTCGTGGAAATCCTGACGCCAGCCTGCCCCTAAGGGGCAAGGGCCTACCTGGTACTGACAAAGGCTTCTACCCAGGAAAACAAAAATCAGCAGCCCACGGTCCTGCACTCCGTTTGCAGTTCTCCATGGGCACACTCAAAGCAGCACGAGTTGGCACAGGAGGCGGCTTGTCCCTGGGCGGCATCTTGATATTCGTGGAAATGCAGCGGGCTGCCGACCCCAAAGGAACAAGGGCGTACCTAGTACTGAGAAAAGGTTCTGCCTGGGAAAGCAAAACTCAGCACCCCACGTTCCTGATCTCAGTTTGCAGAGCTCCGTGTGCACTCTCAAAGCAGCCCGATTTAGCATGGAGGGCAGGTTGCCCCTGGGCGGCCTCTTGATATTCGTGGAAATCCGGCAGGCAGCCGGCCCCAGAGAGCCGAGGGCCTACCTGGTACTGACAAATGCTTAGGCCCAGGGCAACAAAACCCACCAACCCACGATCCTTGTCTCAGTATACAGAGTTCCGTGGGCACTCTCAAAGTAGACCGATTTAGCATGGAGGGCAACTTGCCCCTGGGCGGCATCTTGATATTCGTGGAAATCCGGCAGGCAGCAGGCCCCGAAGGGCCGAGGGCCTAACTGGTACTGCAAATGCTTGTGCCCGGGAAAACAAAACCCAGCACCCCACGGTCCTGGTCTAAGTCTGCTGTGCTCCATGGGCACTCTCAAAGCAGCCCGAGTTGCCACAGGTCGCAGCTTGTCCATGTGCAGCATCTTGATATTCGTGGAAATCCAGCAAGCAGCCTACCCCTAAGGAACAAGGGCCTACCGGGTACTGACAAAGGGGTGTGCTCGGGAAAACAAAACTCAGCATCCCACGTTCCTGGTTTCTGTTTGCAGAGCTCCATGGGCACTCTCAAAGCAGCACAAGTTGGCACAGGTGGCAGCTTGTCCCTGGGCGGCATCTTGATTTTCGTGGAAATCCAGCAGTCTGCCGGCCCCTAAGGAACAAGGGCCTACCTGGTACTGACAAAGGCTTCTGCCCGGGAAAACAAAACTCAGCACCCCACGTTCCTGGTCTCAGTTTGCAGAGCTCCATGGGCACTCTCAAAGCAGAGCGAGTTCGCATAGGTTGCAGCTTGTCCGTGGGCGGCATCGTGATATTCGAGGAAATAATTGCGTCAGCCAGCCCCAAAAGTCTGAGTCCTACCTGGTAGGGAAAAAGTGTTCTGCCCGTGAAAAAAAAACTCTGCGCCCCACGTTCCTGGTCTCAGTTGGCAGAGCTCCATGGGCACTCTCAAAGCAGCCCGAGTTGGCACAGGTGGCAGCTTGTCCCTGGGCGGCATAGTAATATTCGTGGAAATCCAGCAAGCAGCCTCCCCCTAAGGAACAAGAGCCTACCTGGTACTGACAAAGGCTTAGGCCCAGGACAACAAAACCCACCACCCCACGTTCATGGTCTCAGTATACAGAGGTCCGTGGGCACTCTCAAATCAGCACCATTTAGCACGAGGGCAGCTTGCCCAGTGGCGGCATCTTGATATTCGTGGAAATCCGGCAGGCTGCCGGCCCCGAAGGGCCGATGGCCTACCTGGTACTGCAAATGCTTCTGCCTGGGGAAACAAAACACAGCACCCCACGTTCCTGGTTTCTCTTTGCAGAGCTCCGTGGGCACTCTCAAAGGAGCACGAGTTCGCACAGGTGGCAGCTTGTCCCTGGGCATCATCTTGATATTCATTGAAGTCCAGAATGCTGCCTGCCCTAAGGGAACAAGGGCTGACCTAGTACAGACAAAAGCTTCTGCCTGGGGAAACAAAAGCCACCACCCCACGTTCCTGGTCTCAGTTCTCAGAGCTCCTTGGGCACTCTCAAAGCAGCTTGAGTTGGCACAGGTGGCAGCTTTTCCCTCGGCGGCATCTAGATATTCGTGGAAATCCAGCAGGCTGCTGGCCCCTAAGGAACAAGGGCCTACCTTGTATTGACAAAGGGTTCTGCCCGGGAAAACAAAACTCAGCAACCCACGTTCCTGATTTCTGTTTGCAGAGCTCCATGGGCACTCTCAAAGCAGTGCGAGTTGGCACAGGAGGCAGCTTGTCCCTGCGCGGCATCTTGATATTGGTGGAAATCCTGCTGCCAGCCTACCCCGAAGCGCCGAGGGCCTACCTGGTACTGACAAAGGCTTCTACCCGGGAAAAAAAAACCCACAATCCCACGGTCCGGGTCTCAGATTCAATAGCTCCGTGGGCACACTCAAAGCAGCACGAATTTGCACAGGTGGCAGCTTGTCCCTGGGAGGCATCTTGATATTCGTGGAAATCCTGCTGCCAGCCTGCCCCAAAGGCTGAGGGCCTACATGGTAGTGTCAAAGGCTTCTGCCCTGGAAAAAAAAACTCAGCACCCCACGTTCCTGGTCTCAGTTTGCAGAGTTCCGTGGGCACTCTCAAAGCAGCAAGAGTTGCCACAGGTGGCAGCTTGTCCCTGGGCGGCATCTTGATATTCGTGGAAATCCAGAAAGCAGCTAGCCCCTAAGCAACAAGGGCCTTCCTGTTACTGACAAAGGCTTCGTCCCGGGGAAAAAAAACCCACCAGTCCACTTTCCTGGTCTCAGTTTGCAGAGATCCATGGGCACTCTAAAAACAGCGCGAGTTGGCACAGGTGGCAGCTTGTCCCTGGGCGGCATCTTCATATCCATGGAAATCCAGAAGGCTGCCTGACCTTAAAGACCAAGGGCCTACCAGGTACTGCAAATGCTTCTGCCCGCGGAAACAAAACTCAGCACCCCACGTTCCTGGTCTCAGTTTTCAGAGCTCCATGGGCACTCTCAAAGCAGCCCGAGTTGGCACAGGTGGCAGCTTGTCCCTGCGCGGCATCTTGATATTCATGGAAATCTAGCAGGCAGACGGCTATGAAAGGCCGAGGGCCTACCTGGTACTGCAAATGCTTCTGCCCGGGAAAACAAAACTCAGCACCCCACGTTCCTGGTCTCAGTTTGCAGAGCTCCATGGGCACTCTCAAAGCAGCGCGAGTTGGCACAGGTGGCAGCTTGTCCGTGGGCAGCATCTTGATATAAATGGAAATCAAGAAGGCTACCTGCCCTAAAGGACGAAGGCCCTACCTGGTACAGACAAAGGCTTCTGCCCGGGTAAACAAAACCCACAAACCCACGTTCCTGGTCTCAGTTTCTAGAGCTCCATGGGCACTCTCCAAGCAGCCCAAGTTGGCACACGTGGGCAGCTTGTCCCTGGGCAGCATCTTGATATTAATGGAAATCAAGAAGGCTGCCTGCCCTAAAGGACGAAGGGCCTACCTGGTACTGACAAAGGCTTCTGCCCGGGACAACAAATCTCACCATCCCACGTTCCTGGTCTCAGTTTGCAGAGCTCCGTGGGCAATCTCAAAGTAGCCCGAGTTACCACAAGCGCCAGGTTGTCACTGGGCGGAATCTTGTTATTCGTGGAAGTCCAGCAGGCATCCTGCCCCTGAGGAAGAAGGGCCTACCTGGTACTGACAAATGCTTAGGCCCAGGGAAACAAAACCCACAACCCCACGTTCCTGGTCTCAGTATACAGAGATCCGTGGGCACTCTAAAAGCAGCCCAAGTTGGCACGGAGGGCTGCTTGCCACTGGGCGGCATCTTAATATTCGTGGAAATCCGGCAGGCTGCCGGCCCCGAAGGGCCGAGGGCCTACCTGGTACTGCAAATACTTCTACCTGGGGAAACAAAACTCAGCACCCCACGGTCCTGGTCTCAGTTTGCAGAGCTCCATGGGCACTCTCAAAGCAGCCCGAGTTGGCACAGGTGGCAGCTTGTCCCTGGGCGGCATCGTGATATTCGTGGAAATACTTGTGCCAGCCTGCCCCAAAGGGCTGAGGGCCTAACTGGTAGTGACAAAGGCTTCTGCCCGGGGAAAAAAACCTCAGCACCCCACGTTCCTGGTCTCAGTTTGCAGAGCTCCATGGGCACTCTCAAAGCAGCGTGAGTTGGCACAGGTTGCAGCTTGTCCCTGGGCAGCATCTTGATATTCATTTAAATGCAGAAGGCTGCCTGCCCTAAGGGACCAAGGGCCGACCTAGTACAGGCAAAAGTTTCTGCCTGGTGAAACAAAAGGCACCACCCCACGTTCCAGGTCTCAGTTTTCAGAGCTCCATGGGCACTCTCAAAGCAGCCCGAGTAGACACAGGTGGCAGCTTGTCCCTGGGCAGCATCTTGATATTCGTGGAAATCCAGCAAGCACCTTACCCCTAAGGAAAAAGGGCCGACCTGGTAGTGACAAAGGCTTCTGCCCGGCAAAACAAAACTCAGCACCCCGCATTCCAGGTCTCAGTTTGCAGAGCTCCGTGGGCACTCTCAAAGCAGCCCAAGTTGGACCAAGTGGCAGCTTGTCCCTGGGCGGCGTCTTGATATTCGTGGAAATCCAGCAAGCAGCCTACACCTAAGAAAAAGAACCTACCTGGTACTGACAAAGGCTTCTGCCCGGGAAAACAAAACTCAGCACCCCATAGACCTGGTCTCAGTTTGCAGAGCTCCATGGGCACTCTCAAAGCAGCTTGAGTTGGCACAGGTGGCAGCTTTTCCCTCGGCGGCATCTAGATATTCGTGGAAATCCAGCAGGCTGCTGGCCCCTAAGGAACAAGGGCCTACCTTGTATTGACAAAGGGTTCTGCCCGGGAAAACAAAACTCAGCAACCCACGTTCCTGATTTCTGTTTGCAGAGCTCCATGGGCACTCTCAAAGCAGTGCGAGTTGGCACAGGAGGCAGCTTGTCCCTGCGCGGCATCTTGATATTGGTGGAAATCCTGCTGCCAGCCTACCCCGAAGCGCCGAGGGCCTACCTGGTACTGACAAAGGCTTCTACCCGGGAAAAAAAAACCCACAATCCCACGGTCCGGGTCTCAGATTCAATAGCTCCGTGGGCACACTCAAAGCAGCACGAATTTGCACAGGTGGCAGCTTGTCCCTGGGAGGCATCTTGATATTCGTGGAAATCCTGCTGCCAGCCTGCCCCAAAGCGCCGAGGGCCTACCAGGTACTGACAAAGGCTTCTGCCCGGGAAAACAAATCTCACCATCCAACGGTCCTGGTCTCAGTTTGCAGAGCTCCGTGGGCACTCTCAAAGTAGCCCGAGTTACCACAAGCGGCAGTTTGTCACTGGGCGGAATCTTGATTTTCGTGGAAATACTTGTGCCAGCCTGCCCCTGAGGAACAGACGCCTACCTGGCAATTACAAATGCTTAGGCCCAGGGAAACAAAACTCAGCACCCCACGTTCCAGGTCTCAGTTTTCAGAGCTCCATGGACACTCTCAAAGCAGCACGAGTTAGAACAGGTGGCAGCTTGTCCCTGGGCGGCATCTTGATATTCGGGGAAATCCAGCGGGCTGCTGGCCCCTAAGGAACAAGGGCCTACCTGGTACTGAGAAAGGGTTCTGCCCGGGAAAGCAAAACTCAGCACCCCACGGTCCTGGTCTCAGTTTGCAGAGGTCCATGGGCACTCTCAAAGCAGCACGAATTGGCACAGGTGGCAGCTTGTCCCTGGGCGGCATCGTGATATTCGTGGAAATACTTGTGCCAGCCTGCCCCAAAGGGCTGAGGGCCTACCTGGTACTGACAAAGGCTTCTGCCTGGAAAAAAAAACTCAGCAACCCACGTTCCTGGTTTCTGTTTGCAGAGCTCCATGGGTACTCTCAAAGCAGCGCGAGATGGCACATGTGGCAACTTGTCCCTGGGCGGCATCTTCATATCCGAGGAAATCCAGCAAGCAGCCTACCCCTAACGAAGAAGAACCTACCTGGTACTGACAAAGGCTTCTGCCCGGGAAAACATATCTCACCATCCCACGTAGCTGGTCTCAGTTTACAGTGCTCCGTGGGCACTTTCAATGTAGCCCGAGTTACCACAAGCGGCAGTTTGTCACTGGGCGGAATCTTGTTATTCGTGGAAGTCCAGCAGGGTGCCTGCCCCTGAGGAACAGAGGGCCTGCCTGGTACTGACAAAGGCTTCTGCTCGGGAAAACAAAAATCTGCACCCCACGTTCCTGGTTTCTGTTTGCAGAGCTCCATGGGCACTCTCCAAGCAGCGCGAGTTGGCACAGGTGGCAGCTTGTCCCTGGGCGGCATCTTGATATTCGGGGACATCCAGCAGGCAGCCGGCCCCGAAGGGCCGAGGTCCTACCTGGTACTGACAAAGGGTTCTGCCCGGGAAAACAAAACCCAGCACCCCACGTTCCTGGTTTCTGTTTGCAGAGCTCCATGGGCACTCTCAAAGCAGCTCGAGTAGACACAGGTGGCAGCTTGTCCCTGGGCGGCATCTTGATATTCGTGGAAATCCTGATGCCAGCCTGCCCCTAAGGGGCAAGGGCCTACCTGGTACTGACAAAGGCTTCTGCCCGGGAAAACAAAAATCAGCAGCCCACGGTCCTGCACTCCGTTTGCAGTTCTCCATGGGCACACTCAAAGCAGCACGAGTTGGCACAGGAGGCAGCTTGTCCCTGGGCGGCATCTTGATATTCGTGGAAATCCGGCAGGCAGCAGGCCCCGAAGGGCCGAGGGCCTAACTGGTACTGCAAATGCTTGTGCCCGGGAAAACAAAACCCAGCACCCCACGGTCCTGGTCTAAGTCTGCTGTGCTCCATGGGCACTCTCAAAGCAGCCCGAGTTGCCACAGGTCGCAGCTTGTCCATGTGCAGCATCTTGATATTCGTGGAAATCCAGCAAGCAGCCTACCCCTAAGGAACAAGGGCCTACCGGGTACTGACAAAGGGGTGTGCCCGGGAAAACAAAACTCAGCACCCCACGTTCCTGGTTTCTGTTTGCAGAGCTCCGTAGTCACTCTCAAAGCAGCGCGAGTAGGGACAGGTGGCAGCTTGTCTCTGGGCGGCATCGTGATATTCGTGGAAATCCTGATGCCAGCCTGCCCCTAAGGGGCGAGGGCCTGCCTGGTACTGACAAAGGCTTCTGCCCGGGAAAACAAAACTCAGCACCCCATGGTCCTGGTCTCAGTTTTCAGAGCTCCATGGGCACTCTAAAAGCAGCCCAAGATGGCACAGGTGGCAGCTTGTCCGTGGGCGGCATCTTGATATTCGTGGAAATCCAGCAGGCTGCCGGCCCCTAAGGAACAAGGGCCTACCTGGTATTGACAAAGGGTTCTGCCCTGGAAAACAGAACTCAGCACCCCACGTTCCTGGTCTCAGTTTGCAGAGCTCCATGGGCACTCTCAAAGCAGCCCAAGTTGGACCAAGTGGCAGCTTGTCCCTGGGCAGCATCTTGATATTCGTGGAAATCCAGCAAGCAGCCTACACCTAAGAAAAAGAACCTACCTGGTACTGACAAAGGCTTCTGCCCGGGAAAACAAAACTCAGCACCCCATAATCCTGGTCTCAGTTTGCAGAGCTCCATGGGCACTCTCAAAGCAGCTTGAGTTGGCACAGGTGGCAGCATTACCCTCGGCGGCATCTAGATATTCGTGGAAATCCAGCAGGCTGCTGGCCCCTAAGGAACAAGGGCCTACCTTGTACTGACAAAGGGTTCTGCCCGGGAAAACAAAACTCAGCACCCCACGTTCCTGATTTCTGTTTGCAGAGCTCCATGGGCACTCTCAAAGCAGTGCGAGTTGGCACAGGAGGCAGCTTGTCCCTGCGCGGCATCTTGATATTGGTGGAAATCCTGCTGCCAGCCTACCCCGGAGGGACGAGGGCCTACCTGGTACTGACAAAGGCTTCTACCCGGGAAAAAAAAACCCACAATCCCACGGTCCGGGTCTCAGATTCAATAGCTCCGTGGGCACACTCAAAGCAGCACGAGTTTGCACAGGTGGCAGCTTGTCCCTGGGCGGCATCTTGATATTCGGGGAAATCCTGCTGCCAGCCTGCCCCAAAGCGCCGAGGGCCTACCTGGTACTGACAAAGGCTTCTGCCCGGGAAAACAAATCTCACCATCCAACGTTCCTGGTCTCAGTTTGCAGAGCTCCGTGGGCACTCTCAATGTAGCCCGAGTTACCACAAGCGGCAGTTTGTCACTGGGCGGCATCTTGATATTCGCGGAAATCCTGCACGCAGCCTGGCCCTGAGGAAGCAGGGCCTACCTGGTACTGACAAATGTTTAGGCCCAGGGCAACAAAACCCACCACCCCACGTTCCTGGTCTCGGTTTGAAGAGATCCATGGGAACTCTCAAAGCAGCCCGAGTTAGCACGGAGGGCAGCTTGTCCCTGGGCGGCATCTTGATATTCGTAGAAATCCGGCACGCAGCCGGCCCCGAAGGGCCGAGGGCCTACCTGGTACTGCAAATGCTTCTGCCTGGGGAAACAAAACTCAGCACCCCACGGTCCTGGTCTCAGTTTACAGAGCTCCATGGGCACTCTCAAAGCAGCGCGAGATGGCACATGTGGCAACTTGTCCCTGGGCGGCATCTTCATATCCGAGGAAATCCAGCAAGCAGCCTACCCCTAAGGAAGAAGAACCTACCTGGTATTGACAAAGGCTTCTGCCCGGGAAAACATATCTCACCATCCCACGTAGCTGGTCTCAGTTTACAGTGCTCCGTGGGCACTTTCAATGTAGCCCGAGTTACCACAAGCGGCAGTTTGTCACTGGGCGGAATCTTGTTATTCGTGGAAGTCCAGCAGGGTGCCTGCCCCTGAGGAACAGAGGGCCTACCTGGTACTGACAAAGGCTTCTGCTCGGGAATACAAAACTCTGCACCCCACGTTCCTGGTTTCTGTTTGCAGAGCTCCATGGGCACTCTCCAAGCAGCGCGAGTTGGCACAGGTGGAAGCTTGTCGTGGGCGGCATCTTGAAATTGGCGGAAATCCAGCGAACAGCCGACCCCAAAGGGCCAAGGGCCTACCTGATACTGACAAGGCCATCTGCCTGTGGAAACAAAACCCACCACCCCACGTTCCTTGTCTCAGTTTGCAGAGCTCCGTGGGCACTCTCAAAGCAGCACGAGTTGGCACCGGTGGCAGCTTGTCCCTGGGCGGCATCTTGATATTCGTGGAAATCCAGCGGGCAGCCGGCCCCAAAGTGCCGAGGGCCTACTGGGTACTGACAAAGGCTTCTGCCCGGGGAAAAAAACCACACCAGTCCACGTTCCTGGTCTCACTTTCCAGAACTCCATGGGCACTCTCAAAGCAGCGCGAGTTGGCAAAGGTGGCACGTTGTTCCTGGGCAGCATCTTTATATTCGTGGAAATCCAGCGGGGAGACGGCCCCTTAGGGCTGAGGGCCTAACTGGTACTGACAAAGGCTTCTGCCCAGGAAAACAGAACCCACCAGTCCACGTTCCTGGTCTCAATTTGAAGAGTTCCATGGGCACTCTCAAAGCAGCCCGAGTTGGCACAGGTGGCAGCTTGTCGCTGGGCAGCATCTTTATATTCGTGGAAATCCAGCGGGGAGACGGCCCCTTAGGGCTGAGGGCCTAACTGGTACTGACAAAGTCTTCTGCCCGGGAAAACAGAACCCACCAGTCCACGTTCATGGTCTCAGTTTGCAGAGATCCATGGGCACTCTCAAAGCAGCCCGAGTTGGCAGAGGTGGCAGCTTGTCCCTGGGCGGCATCTTGAAATTGGCAGAAATCCAACGAACAGCGAACCCCAAAGGGCCAAGGGCCTACCTGATACTGACAAAGCCATCTGCCTGTGGAATACAAAACCCACCACCCCAGGTTCCTGGTCTCAGTTTGCAGAGCTCCGTGGGCGCTCTCAAAGCAGCCCGAGTTGGCACCGGTGGCAGCTTGTCCCTGGGCGGCATCTTGATATTCGTGGAAATCCCTTGGGCAGCCTGCCCTTTAGGGCCGAGATCCTGCCTGGTACAGACAAATGCTTCTGCCCGGGGAAACAAAACCCACCAGCACACATTCCTGGTCTCACTTTCCAGAACTCCATGGGCAATCTCAAAGCAGCGCGAGTTGGCAAAGGTGGCACGTTGTTCCTGGGCAGCATCTTGATATTCGTGGAAATCCTGCTGCCAGCCGGCCGCGAAGGTCAAAGGGCCTACCTGGTACTGACAAAGGCTTCTGCCTTGGGGAACAAAATTCACCAACCCACGTTTCTGGTCTCAGTTTGCAGAGCTCCGTGGGCTCTCTCCTGGCAGCCCGAGTTGGCACAAGTGGCAGCTTGTTCCTGGGCGGCATCTTGATATTCGTGGAAATCCAGAAGGCAACCTGCCCCTGAGGAACAAGGGCCTACCTGGTACTGACAAATGCTTCTGCCCGAAAAAGAAAACTCAGCACCCGACGTTCCTGGACTCAGTTTGAAGAGCTCCATGGGCACTCTCAAAGCAGCCCGAGTTGACACAGGTGGAAGGTTGTCCCTGGGCAGCATCTTGATATTCGTGGAAATCCAGCCGGCAAACGGCCCCTAAGGAACAAGGGCCTACCTGGTACTGACAAAGTGTTCTGCCCGGGGAAACAAAACTCAGCACCCCACGTTCCTTGTCTCAGTTTGCAGAGCTTCGTGGGCACTCTCAAAGCAGCCCGAGTTGGCACAGGTGGCAGCTTGTCCCTGGACAGCATCTTGATATTCGTGGAAATCTAGCGGGCAGCCGGCCCCAAAGTGCCGAGGGCCTACCTGGTACTGACAAAGGCTTCTGCCCGGGGAAGCAAAACCCACCAGTCCACGTTCCTGGTCTCACTTTCCAGAACTCCATGGGCACTCTCAAAGCAGCCCGAGTTGACACAGGTGGCAGCTTGTCCCTGGACAGCATCTTGATATTCGTGGAAATCCAGGAGGCACACTACCCCTAAGTAACAAGGGCCTACCTGGTACTGACAAAGGCTTCTGCGCGGGAAAACAGAACCCACCAGTCCACGTTCCTTGTCTCAGTTTGCAGAGCTCCATGGGCACTCTCAAAGCAGCCCGAGTTGACACAGGTGGAAGGTTGTCCCTGGGCAGCATCTTTATATTCGTGGAAATCCAGCAAGCAGCCGACCCCTAAGGGCCAAGGGCATACCTGGTACAGACAAAGGCTTCTGCCCGGGAATACAAAACTCACCACCCCACGTTCCTGGTCTCAGTTTGCAGAGCTCCATGGGCACTCTCAAAGCAGCCCGAGTTGGCACCGGTGGCAGCTTGTCCCTGGGCGGCATCTTGATATACGTGGAAATCAAGCAGGCAGCCGGCCCCGATGGGCCGAGGGCCTACCTGGTACTGACAAAGGCTTCTGGCTTGGGGAACAAAATTCACCAACCCACGTTTCTGGTCTCAGTTTGCAGAGCTCCGTGGGCTCTCTCCTGGCAGCCCGAGTTGGCACAAGTGGCAGCTTGTTCCTGGGCGGCATCTTGATATTCGTGGAAATCCAGAAGGCAACCTGCCCCTGAGGAACAAGGGCCTACCTGGTACTAACTAATGCTTAGGCCCAGGGCAACAAAACCCACCACCCCACGTTCCTGGTCTCAGTATACAGAGATCCGTGGGCACTCTCAAACAGCCCGATTTAGCACGGAGGGCAGCTTGCCCCTTGGCCGCATCTTGATATTCGTGGAAATCCGGCAGGCTGCCGGCCCCAAGGGGCCGAGGGCCTACCTGGAACTGCAAATGCTTCTGCCTGGGGAAACAAAACTCAGCACCCCACGGTCCTGGTCGCAGTTTGCAGAGCTCCGTGGGCACTCTCAAAGCAGCACGAGTTGGCACAGGTGGCAGCTTATCCCTGGGCGGCCTCTTGATATTCGTGGAAATCCCTTGGGCAGCATGCCCTTTAGGGCCGAGATCCTGCGTGGTACTGACAAATGCTTCTGTCCGGGGAAAAAAACCCACCAGCACACGTTCCTGGTCGCAGTTTTCAGACCTCCATGGGTACTTTCAAAGCAGCCCGAGTTGACACAGGTGGCAGCTTGTCCCTGGGCGGCATCTTCATATTCGTGGAAATCCTGCAGGGAGCCGGCCCCGAAAGGCCACGGGCCTACCTGCAACAGCCAAAGTTTTCTACCCGGGAAAACAAAACTCAGCACCCCACGTTCCTGCTCTCAGTTTGCAGAGCTCCATGGGCGCTCTCAAAGCAGCCCGAGTTGGCACAGGTGGCAGCTTGTCCCTGGGCGGCATCTTTATATTGGCGGAAATCCAGCGGGGAGACGGCCCCTTAGGGCTGAGGGCCTAACTGGTACTGACAAAGTCTTCTGCCCGGGAAAACAGAACCCACCAGTCCACGTTCCTGGTCTCAGTTTACAGAGCTCCATGGGCACTCTCAAAGCAGCCCGAGTTGGCACAGGTGGCAGCTTGTCCCTGGGCAGCATCTTGAAATTGGCGGAAATCCAGCGAACAGCCGACCCCAAAGGGCCAAGGGCCTACCTGACAATGACAAAGCCATCTGCCTGTGGAAACAAAACCCACCACCCCACGTTCCTGGTCTCAGTTTGCAGAGCTCCGTGGGCACTCTCAAAGCAGCCCGAGTTGGCACAGGTGGCAGCTTGTTCCTCGGCAGCATCTTGATACTCGTGGAAATCCAGCGGGCAGCTGGCCGCGAAGGTCAAAGGGCCTACCTGGTACTGACAAAGGCTTCTGCCCAGGAAAACAGAACCCACCAATCCACGTTCCTTGTCTCAGTTTGAAGAGCTCCATGGGCACTCTCAAAGCAGCCCGAGTTGACACAGGGGGAAGGTTGTCCCTGGGCAGCATCTTTATATTCGTGGAAATCCAGCGGGGAGACGGCCCCTTAGGGCTGAGGGCCTTCCTGGTACTGACAAAGGCTTCTGCCTGGGAAAACAAAACCCACCACCCCACGTTCCTGGTCTCAGTTTGCAGAGCTGCGTGGGCACTCTCAAAGAAGCCCGAGTTGGCACAGGTGGCAGCTTGTCCCTGGGCGGCATCTTCATATTCGTGTAAATCCAGCGAGCAGCCTACCCCTAAGAAACAAGGGTCTACCTGGTACTTACAAATGCTTCTGCCCGGGGAATCAAAACCCACCACCCCACGTTACTGGTCTCAGTTTGCAGAGCGCCATGGGCACTGTCCAAGAATCGTGCGTTGGCGGATTTCTCATTTGTTCCTTGGCGGCATGTTTACTATTGCAGAAATCCAGCACGCAGCCGGCCCCGCCAGACGAAGGGCCACCCAGGCCTTATGAAAGCTTCTGCCCTGGAAAAATAACGTTACCACCTCACTTTCCTGGTCTCAGTTTGCAGAGCTCCATGGGGCACTGTCCAAGCTACTCGAGCTTGCACAGGTGGCAGCTTGTCTCTGGGGGGCATCTTGAGTATTGGAGGAATCCAGCAGGCAGCCGGCATCATCGTTCTTAGGGACACCCAGGTATTGTGCAGTCTTCTCCCAGGAAGCATAACTTACAAGAGTAACAAACACGCTAGAGTTTCCACGGAGTGTTGCAGAAGCACTAGCAAGATGCGTAGCAAAATTGTCAAAATACTTCTTTCATTCGCATGCTAACGTGATTTTCAACGGCATGCGAGTGCCAAACCACCATCCCGCAGCAGTTCGAGAGCTGCGCACACAATGCTGGTGTTGGGCGGCTTGCTTCTTCACTTCCTGCAAGCTGCCGGCTCTCCCTCTACCGAAGCCGAAAGAGCCGCTTCTTCGCGCACTGCTGGTTTTGCCGGTGGCGGAGCACTCCGGAGTGCTGCTTCGGGCGAAAGCCGCCCGCGAGCGGCACTTCGCTCTGGCCAGCCCCGTACCTCCGGCTTCTGCCTCTCTCGTCGTCTGCATCCCTAGCCAAAAGCTTCTCCATGACTTCTCGCTGAGAGAGAAAGTGTGCCAGCACTGCAAACATCTTCCGACCTTGCTTGACCAGTTCACCCAGTACTTTGCATCTCGCAGCGCAAAGAGACCCGCAAGAGTTTCCACGGAGTGTTGCAGAAGCACTAGCAAGATGCGTAGCAAAATTGTCAAAAAACGTCTTCCATTCGCATGCTAACGTGATTTTCAAAGGCATGCGAGTGGCAATCCACCATCCCGCAGCAGTTCGAGAGCTGAGCACACAATGCTGGTGTTGGGCGGCTTGCTTCTTCACCTCCTGCAAGCTGCCGGCTCTCCGTCTACCGAAGCCGAAAGAGCCGCTTCTTCGCGCACTGCTGGTTTTGCCGGTGGCCGAGCGCTCCGGAGCGCTGCTTTGGGCGAAAGACGCCCGCGAGCGGCACTTCGCTCTGGACAGCCCCGTATCTCCGGCTTCTGCCTCTCTCGTCGTCTGCATCCTAGCCAAAAGCTTCTCCATGACTTCTCGCCGAGAGAGAAAGTGTGCCAGCACTGCAAACATCTTCCGACCTTGCTTGACCAGTTCACCCAGTACTTTTCATCTCGCAGCGCAAAGAGACCCGCAAGAGTTTCCACGGAGTGTTGCAGAAGCACTAGCAAGATGCGTAGCAAAATTGTCAAAAAACGTCTTCCATTCGCATGCTAACGTGATTTTCAAAGGCATGCGAGTGCCAATCCACCATCCCGCAGCAGTTCGAGAGCTGAGCACACAATGCTGGTGTTGGGCGGCTTGCTTCTTCACCTCCTGCAAGCTGCCGGCTCTCCGTCTACCGAAGGCGAAAGAGCCGCTTCTTCGCGCACTGCTGGTTTTGCCGGTGGCGGTGCGCTCCGGAGCGCTGCTTCGGGCAAAAGACGCCTGCGAGCGGCACTTCGCTCTGGCCAGCCCCGTACCTCCGGCTTCTGCCTCTCTCGTCGTCTGCATCCTAGCCAAAAGCTTCTCCATGACTTCTCGCCGAGAGAGAAAGTGTGCCAGCACTGCAAACGTCTTCCGATCTTGCTTGCCGAGATCACCCAGTTCTTTTCATCTCGCAGCGCAAAGAGACCCGCAAGAGTTTCCACGGAGTGTTGTAGGAGCACTAGCAAGATGCATTGCAAAGTTGTCCAAAAACCACTTCCATTCGCATGCTAACGTGATTTTACAGGGAATGCGAGTTGCAAACCACCATCCCGCAGCAGTTCGAGAGCTGCGCACACAATGCTGGTGTTGGGCGGCTTGCTTCTTCACCTCCTGCAAGCTGCCGGCTCTCCGTCTACCGAAGGCGAAAGAGCCGCTTCTTCGCGCACTGCTGGTTTTGCCGGTGGCCGAGCGCTCCGGAGCGCTGCTTCGGGTGAAAGACGCCTGCGAGCGGCACTTCGCTCTGGACAGCCCCGTACCTCCGGCTTCTGCCTCTCTCGTCGTCTGCATCCTAGCCAAAAGCTTCTCCATGACTTCTCGCCAAGAGAGAAAGTGTGCCAGCACTGCAAACATCTTCCGACCTTGCTTGACCAGTTCACCCATTTCTTTGTATATCGCAGCGCAAAGAGACCCGCAAGAGTTTCCACGGAGTGTTGCAGAAGCACTAGCAAGATGCGTAGCAAAGTTGTCAAAAAACTTCTTTCATTCGCATGCTAACGTGATTTTCAACGGCATGCGAGTGGCAAACCACCATCCCGCAGCAGTTCGAGAGCTGAGCACACAATGCTGGTGTTGGGCGGCTTGCTTCTTCACCTCCTGCAAGCTGCCGGCTCTCCGTCTACCGAAGGCGAAAGAGCCGCTTCTTCGCGCACTGCTGGTTTTGCCGGTGGCCGAGCGCTCCGGAGCACTGCTTCGGGCGAAAGACGCCCGCGAGCGGCACTTCGCTCTGGACAGCCCCGTACCTCCGGCTTCTGCCTCTCTCGTCGTCTGCATCCTAGCCAGAAGCTTCTCCATGACTTCTCGCTGAGAGAGAAAGTGTGCCAGCACTGCAAACATCTTCCGATCTTGCTTGCCGAGATCACCCAGTTCTTTGCATCTCGCAGCGCAAAGAGACCCGCAAGAGTTTCCACGGAGTGTTGCAGGAGCACTAGCAAGATGCATTGCAAAGTTGTCCAAAAACTTCTTCCATTCGCATGCTAACGTGATTTTCAAAGGCATGCGAGTGGCAATCCACCATCCCGCAGCAGTTCGAGAGCTGAGCACACAATGCTGGTGTTGTGCGGTTTGCTTCTTCACTTCCTGCAAGCTGCCGGCTCTCCGTCTACCGAAGCCGAAAGAGCCGCTTCTTCGCGCACTGCTGCTTGTGCCGGTGGCGGAGCGCTCCGGAGCGCTGCTTCGGGCGAAAGCCGCCCGCGAGCGGCACTTCGCTCTGGCCAGCCCCGTACCTCCGGCTTCTGCCTCTCTCGTCGTCTGCATCCTAGCCAAAAGCTTCTCCATGACTTCTCGCCGAGAGAGAAAGTGTGCCAGCACTGCAAACATCTTCCGATCTTGCTTGCCGAGATCACCCAGTTCTTTTCATCTCGCAGCGCAAAGAGACCCGCAAGAGTTTCCACGGAGTGTTGTAGGAGCACTAGCAAGATGCATTGCAAAGTTGTCCAAAAACCACTTCCATTCGCATGCTAACGTGATTTTACAGGGAATGCGAGTTGCAAACCACCATCCCGCAGCAGTTCGAGAGCTGCGCACACAATGCTGGTGTTGGGCGGCTTGCTTCTTCACCTCCTGCAAGCTGCCGGCTCTCCGTCTACCGAAGGCGAAAGAGCCGCTTCTTCGCGCACTGCTGGTTTTGCCGGTGGCGGAGCGCTCCGGAGCGCTGCTTCGGGCGAAAGCTGCCCGCGAGCGGCACTTCGCTCTGGACAGCCCCGTACCTCCGGCTTCTGCCTCTCTCGTCGTCTGCATCCTAGCCAAAAGCTTCTCCATGACTTCTCGCCGAGAGAGAAAGTGTGCCAGCACTGCAAACATCTTCCGACCTTGCTTGACCAGTTCACCCAGTACTTTGCATATCGCAGCACAAAGAGACCCGCAAGAGTTTCCACGGAGTGTTGCAGAAGCACTAGCAAGATGCGTAGCAAAATTGTCAAAAAACGTCTTCCATTCGCATGCTAACGTGATTTTCAAAGGCATGCGAGTGGCAATCCACCATCCCGCAGCAGTTCGAGAGCTGAGCACACAATGCTGGTGTTGGGCGGCTTGCTTCTTCACCTCCTGCAAGCTGCCGGCTCTCCGTCTACCGAAGCCGAAAGAGCCGCTTCTTCGCGCACTGCTGGTTTTGCCGGTGGCCGAGCGCTCCGGAGCGCTGCTTCGGGCGAAAGACGCCCGCGAGCGGCACTTCGCTCTGGACAGCCCCGTACCTCCGGCTTCTGCCTCTCTCGTCGTCTGCATCCTAGCCAAAAGCTTCTCCATGACTTCTCGCCGAGAGAGAAAGTGTGCCAGCACTGCAAACATCTTCCGACCTTGCTTGACCAGTTCACCCAGTACTTTGCATATCGCAGCACAAAGAGACCCGCAAGAGTTTCCACGGAGTGTTGCAGAAGCACTAGCAAGATGCGTAGCAAAATTGTCAAAAAACGTCTTCCATTCGCATGCTAACGTGATTTTCAAAGGCATGCGAGTGGCAATCCACCATCCCGCAGCAGTTCGAGAGCTGAGCACACAATGCTGGTGTTGGGCGGCTTGCTTCTTCACCTCCTGCAAGGTGCCGGCTCTCCGTCTACCGAAGGCGAAAGAGCCGCTTCTTCGCGCACTGCTGGTTTTGCCGGTGGCGGTGCGCTCCGGAGCGCTGCTTCGGGCGAAAGACGCCTGCGAGCGGCACTTCGCTCTGGCCAGCCCCGTACCTCCGGCTTCTGCCTCTCTCGTCGTCTGCATCCTAGCCAAAAGCTTCTCCATGACTTCTCGCCGAGAGAGAAAGTGTGCCAGCACTGCAAACGTCTTCCGATCTTGCTTGCCGAGATCACCCAGTTCTTTTCATCTCGCAGCGCAAAGAGACCCGCAAGAGTTTCCACGGAGTGTTGTAGGAGCACTAGCAAGATGCATTGCAAAGTTGTCCAAAAACCACTTCCATTCGCATGCTAACGTGATTTTACAGGGAATGCGAGTTGCAAACCACCATCCCGCAGCAGTTCGAGAGCTGCGCACACAATGCTGGTGTTGGGCGGCTTGCTTCTTCACCTCCTGCAAGCTGCCGGCTCTCCGTCTACCGAAGGCGAAAGAGCCGCTTCTTCGCGCACTGCTGGTTTTGCCGGTGGCGGTGCGCTCCGGAGCGCTGCTTCGGGCGAAAGACGCCTGCGAGCGGCACTTCGCTCTGGACAGCCCCGTACCTCCGGCTTCTGCCTCTCTCGTCGTCTGCATCCTAGCCAAAAGCTTCTCCATGACTTCTCGCCGAGAGAGAAAGTGTGCCAGCACTGCAAACATCTTCCGACCTTGCTTGACCAGTTCACCCAGTTCTTTGTATATCGCAGCGCAAAGAGACCCGCAAGAGTTTCCACGGAGTGTTGCAGAAGCACTAGCAAGATGCGTAGCAAAGTTGTCAAAAAACTTCTTTCATTCGCATGCTAACGTGATTTTCAAAGGCATGCGAGTGGCAATCCACCATCCCGCAGCAGTTCGAGAGCTGAGCACACAATGCTGGTGTTGTGCGGTTTGCTTCTTCACTTCCTGCAAGCTGCCGGCTCTCCGTCTACCGAAGCCGAAAGAGCCGCTTCTTCGCGCACTGCTGCTTGTGCCGGTGGCGGAGCGCTCCGGAGCGCTGCTTCGGGCGAAAGCCGCCCGCGAGCGGCACTTCGCTCTGGCCAGCCCCGTACCTCCGGCTTCTGCCTCTCTCGTCGTCTGCATCCTAGCCAAAAGCTTCTCCATGACTTCTCGCCGAGAGAGAAAGTGTGCCAGCACTGCAAACATCTTCCGATCTTGCTTGCCGAGATCACCCAGTTCTTTTCATCTCGCAGCGCAAAGAGACCCG
>NW_024037668.1:0-3286 GCF_015832195.1 Motacilla alba alba
TACGTAGGCCCTTGGTCCTTAAGGGCCAGCTGGCAGAAGGATTTCCACGAATATCAAGATGCCACCCAGGGACAAGCTGCCACCTGTGACAACTCGGGTTGCTTTGAGAGTGCCCATGGAGTTCTTCAAACTGAGACCAGGACCGTGGGTTGGCGAATTTTGTTTCCCTGGGCAGAAGCCTTTGTCAGTACCAGGTAGGCCCTCGGTCCTTCGGGGCCGGCTGCTTTCTGTATTTCCACGAATATCAAGATGCCGCCCAGGGACAAGCTGCCACCTGTGCCAACTCGGGCTGCTTTGAGAGTGCCCATGGAGCTCTGGAAACTGAGAACAGGAACTTGGGTTTGTGGGTTTTGTTTCCCCAGGCAGAAGCATTTGCACTACCAGGTAGGCCCTCGACCCTTCGGGGCCGTCTGGCAGAAGGATTTCCATGAATATCAAGATGCCGCGCAGGGACATGCTGCCACTTGTGCCAACTGGGGCTGCTTTGAGAGTGCCCATGGAGCTCTGCAAACAGAAACTAGGAATGTGGGGTGCTGAGTTTTGTTTTCCCGGGCAGAGCCCATTGTCAGTACCAGGTAGGCCCTTGTTCCTTAGGGGTAGGCTGGCACCAGGATTTCTACGAATATCAAGATGCTGCCCAGGGACAAGCTGCCACCTGTGCCAACTCGGGCTGCTTTGAGAATGCCCTTGGAGTTCTGCAAACTGAGACCAGGAATGTGGGGTGCTGAGTTTTGTGTCCCTGGGCAGAAGCCTTTGTCAGTACCACGTAGGCACTTGGTCCTTAAGGGCAGGCAGCCTGCTTGATTTCCACGAATATCAAGATGCCGCCCAGGGACAAGCTGCCACCTGTGCCAACTCAGGCTGCTTTGAGAGTGCCCATGGAGCTCTGAAAACTGAGATCAGGAACGTTGGGTAGTGGGTTTTGTTTTGCTGGTCAGAAGACTTTCTCTGTACTATGTCGGCCCTCGGCCCTTAGGGGCAGGCTGGCAGCAGGATTTCCACGAATATCAAGATGCCGCCCAGAGACAAGCTGCCAACTGTGCCAACTCGGGCTGCTTTGAGAGTGCCCATGGAGCTCTGCAAACTGAGACCAGGACCGTGGGGTGCTGAGTTTTGTTTTCCCGGGTAGAGCCCTTTGTCAGTACCAGGTAGGCCCTCGGTCCTTATGGGCAGGCTGGCACCAGGATTTCCACGAATATCAAGATGCTGCCCAGGGACAAGCTGCCACCTGTGCCAACTCGGGCTGCTTTGAGAGTGCCCATCGAGCTCTGCAAACTGAGACCAGGAACGTGGGGTGCTGAGTTTTGTTTCCCCAGCAGAAGCCTTTGTCATTACCAGGTAGGCCCTCGGCCCTTTGTGGCCGGTTGCAGGTTGGATTACCACGAATATGAAGGTGCCGCCCAGGGACAAGTTGCCACCTGTGCCAACTCGGGCTGCTTTGAGAGTGCCCATGGAACTCTGCAAACTGAGACGAAAAACGTGGGCTGGTGGCTTTTGTTTTGCTGGTCAGAAGACTTTCTCTGTACTATGTCGGCCCTCGGCCCTTAGGGGCAGGCTGGCAGCAGGATTACCACGAATATCAAGATGCCACCCAGGGACAAGCTGCCACCTGTGCCAACTCGGGCTGCTTTGAGAGTGCCCATGGAGTTCTTCAAACTGAGACCAGGACCGTGGGTTGGCGAATTTTGTTTCCATGGGCAGAAGCCATTGTCAGTACCAGGTAGGCCCTCGGCCCTTCGGGGCCGTCTGGCAGAAGGATTTCCATGAATATCAAGATGCCGCGCAGGGACATGCTGCCACTTGTGCCAACTGGGGCTGCTTTGAGAGTGCCCATGGAGCTCTGCAAACAGAAACTAGGACCGTGGGGTGCTGAGTTTTGTTTTCCTGGGCAGAGCCCATTGTCAGTACCAGGTAGGCCCTTGTTCCATAGGGGTAGGCTGGCACCAGGATTTCCACGAATATCAACATGCTGCCCGGGGACAAGCTGCCACCTGTGCCAACTCGGGCTGCTTTGAGAGTGCCCATGGAGTTCTGCAAACTGAGACCAGGAATGTGGGATGGTGGGTTTAGTTTCCCCGGGCAGAAGCCATTGTCAGTACCAGGTAGGCCCTCGGCCCTTTGTGGCCGGTTGCAGGCTGGATTACCCCGAATAACTAGATGCCGCCCAGGGACAAGCTGCCACCTGTGCCAACTCGGGCTGCTTTGAGAGTGCCCATAGAGCTCTGCAAACTGAGACCCGGAACGTGGGGTGCTGAGTTTTGTTTCCCCAGCAGAAGCCTTTGTCATTACCAGGTAGGCCCTCGGCCCTTTGTGGCCGGTTGCAGGTTGGATTACCACGAATATGAAGGTGCCGCCCAGAGACAAGCTGCCACCTGTGCCAACTCGGGCTGCTTTGAGAGTGCCCATGGAACTCTGCAAACTGGAGACCAAAAACGTGGGCTGGTGGCTTTTGTTTTGCTGGTCAGAAGACTTTCTCTGTACTATATCGGCCCTCAGCCCTTAGGGGCAGGCTGGCAGAAGGATTTCCACGAATATCAAGATGCTGCCCAGGGACAAGCTGCCACCTCTGCCAACTCGGGCTGCTTTGAGAGTGCCCATAGAGCTCTGCAAACTGAGACCAGGAACGTGGGGTGCTGAGTTTTGTTTTCCCGGGCAGAGCCCTTTGTCAGTACCAGGTAGGCCCTTGTTCCATAGGGGTAGGCTGGCACCAGGATTTCCACGAATATCAAGATGCTGCCCAGGGACAAGCTGCCACCTGTGCCAACTCGGGCTGCTTTGAGAGTGCCCATGGAGTTCGTCAAACTGAGACCAGGAACGTGTACTGGCGAATTTTGTTTCCCTGGGCAGAAGCCTTTGTCAGTACCAGGTAGGCCCTCGGCCCTTCGTGGCCGGCTGCTTTCTGTATTTCCACGAATATCAAGATGCCGCCCAGGGACAAGCTGCCACCTGTGCCAACTCGGGCTGCTTTGAGAGTGCCCATGGAGCTCTGCAAACAGACCAGGAACGTGGGGTGCTGAGTTTTGTGTCCCTGGGCAGAAGCCTTTGTCTGTACCACGCAGGCCTTTGGTCCTTAAGGGCAGGCAGCCTGCTGGATTTCCACGAATATCAAGATGCCGCCCAGGGACAAGCTGCCACCTGTGCCAACTCAGGCTGCTTTGAGAGTGCCCATGGAGCTCTGAAAACTGAGACCAGGAACGTTGGGTAGTGGGTTTTGTTTTGCTGGGCAGAAGACTTTCTCTGTACTATGTCGGCCCTCGGCGCTTAGGGGCAGGCTGGCAGCAGGATT
>NW_024037669.1:0-3000 GCF_015832195.1 Motacilla alba alba
GCCGCCGAGCGCCGCTCGCCTGCACTACCGCGCTCTGCCCACAGGGTGGCAGCACCGCCGCCCGCCCCACCCCACGCCGCGGCGCTGCCGCCGGGGAAGGCGGCAAAAAACCGGCAGCTGCCACCGCAACGGGAGCCGCCCCCGGCAAAAAAACCCTCCAGAATCAATGCCCCCCCCGACAACGCGAAAGGAGAAAAAGAAAAAAAAAAAAAAAACAAACCAAAAAAACCCCCTGCCTCGAACCCAATAAGAACAGACAGAAAACCCCAAACGCCTTCTTTCAAAGACTATTGAAATGGATTTTATTTCAATATTTTTTCATCTTTATATTCACAACTATATTTATAATGTACACTGAGGAATAATGTTTATTTATACATTTATATGTATAAATTCCTATTTATATAAAAACTGGTATTTTATCTTACATCTATTCCTATTCCTTATATATATTTCTATACTTTATAGCTACCTCTATATATTGATCTTATATTTCCGTATGGAGATTTTTATGTCTGAGGCCCTTCTATTATGATTTCAAATAAAACCCCTGCCTCTACCCAAATGCAAGCCAAAAAGAACCACTTTCTTTTAAACAGCATTTTAGTTTGAAAACATGCCCTATTTTTACATTGCCATTCCCATTTCAAATGTCTATGGATGGGTAGTGCTGTCTGTAGTCTATATTAGGTCTCTTCGGCTACACTCGGCTGTTCTCGACAACACTCGGCTATGCCCCGCTCTTCGGCTGCACTCGGCTACGGTCGGCTATTATCGGCTCTTCGGCTAAAGCCGGCTATTATCGGCTGCACTCGGCTCTTCGGCTGCACTCGGCTACCGTCGGCTACGCTCGGCTCTTCGGCTGCACTCGGCTACTCTCGGCTACGCCCGGCTACGCTCGGCTCTTCGGCTGCACTCGGCTGCACTCGGCTCAGCTGGATTTGCGCGCCCTTTTTGCCGCCATCTTGAGAAGGTCAAACCAGTCCCGCGACACGCCACACTCAACAGGGCGGCGGGGAGGGGACCTCGGCAGGGAGATAGGCGTTTAGCGCCAATGCCTGTCACAAACCCGCCGAAATACGCCCGCCCCGCGGCGCCGCTGAGCCCACAGCCCGTCTCCAAGCTAGCCGAAGCGCCACAGAAAATCCCGCTCGCGCCGCGCCGGCGCCGGTGTTCCGTTCCGGCAGTCCAGTAGACGCACCGCGGTCCTCCGATTTGCGCGCCTTTTTTGCCGCCATCTTGAGAAGGTCAAACCAGTCCGCGACACGCCACACTCAACAGGGCGGCGGGGAGGGGACCTCGGCAGGGAGATAGGCGTTTAGCGCCAATGCCTGTCACAAACCCGCCGAAATACGCCCGTCCGCGGCGCCGCTGAGCCCACAGCCCGTCTCCAAGCTAGCCGAAGCGCCACAGAAAATCCCGCTCGCGCCGCGCCGGCGCCGGTGTTCCGTTCCGGCAGTCCAGTAGACGCACCGCGGTCCTCCGATTTGCGCGCCTTTTTTGCCGCCATCTTGAGAAGGTCAAACCAGTCCGCGACACGCCACACTCAACAGGGCGGCGGGGAGGGGACCTCGGCAGGGAGATAGGCGTTTAGCGCCAATGCCTGTCACCAACCCGCCGAAATACGCCCGCCCGCGGCGCCGCTGAGCCCACAGCCCGTCTCCAAGCTAGCCGAAGCGCCACAGAAAATCCCGCTCGCGCCGCGCCGGCGCCGGTGTTCCGTGCGGGCAGTCCAGTAGACGCACCGCGGTCCTCCGATTTGCGCGCCTTTTTTGCCGCCATCTTGAGAAGGTCAAACCAGTCCGCGACACGCCACACTCAACAGGGCGGCGGGGAGGGGACCTCGGCAGGGAGATAGGCGTTTAGCGCCAATGCCTGTCACCAACCCGCCGAAATACGCCCGCCCGCGGCGCCGCTGAGCCCACAGCCCGTCTCCAAGGTACCCCGAAGCGCCACAGAAAATCCCGCTCGCGCCGCGCCGGCGCCGGTATTCCGTTCCGGCAGTCCAGTAGACGGACCGCGGTCCTCCGATTTGCGCGCCCTTTCTGCCGCCATCTTGAGAAGGGTCAAGCCCGTCCGCGACACGCCGCGCCCCGCCCTGCCGCCCGCCGCCGCACACAGGCGTGCCCGCCGAGCGCCGCTCGGCCGCCGAGCGCCGCTCGCCTGCACTACCGCGCTCTGCCCACAGGGTGGCAGCACCGCCGCCCGCCCCAGCTGCCACCGCAACGGGAGCCGCCCCCGGCAAAAAAACCCTCCAGAATCAATGCCCCCCCGACAACGCGAAAGGAAGAAAAGAAAAAAAAAACAAAAACAAACCCTGCCTCTACCCAAATGAAAGCCAAAAAGAACCCCTTTCTTTTCAACTGCATTTAAGTTTGAAAAAACGCCATATTTTTATATTTACATTCCCATTTCCATTTAAAATGTCTATTGATGTGTAGTGCTATCTGTATTCTATATTACATCTCTTCCTATCCCTTCTATTTATCTATATTTTATATTTCTGGAAATATTTTTTAAATCGTGATTATATGTCTCTCTATGTAGAACTGTGTAACACTATCAAGATCTGTATTATTTAAAATAAAATAATTAAAATAATCAATTAAAATAAAAAACCCCGCCTCAAACCAAATAAAAAGCAACCCCCCCCCCCCCCCCCCTTGATTTAAACCATATTTTTTAGAGTATTACATTCAAGGTAGTACTTGTAGTATAGTGGAATTTTTTAGGCTATTACATTTTTCATATTTATATATTCATATTTCCATTTATATTTTTTATTTATTATGTAGATTATACATGTTATATAAAATACCTTTTAATATATTTTTATATATACATAAATATATATACATATATATGTACATACTATTCTTAGATATCTCTCTTACTTCTATTAATTCATAGGTAATATTTATAGATGTCATTACAAATATATTTGGAATCTTTGGATTTGTATTTTTAGATTATTTCTATTTATGTTACTGAGTAAAAACC
>NW_024037670.1:0-3000 GCF_015832195.1 Motacilla alba alba
CCTTTTTCAAGCGGAAAATGGCCAGAATTTGCGGCAACTTTTCCCGCCGGTAGGGGGCACTGTGAGACAGCAATTGGCAAACTTTGCCGGATTTCCCCAAAAGAGAAGCCGGCAGCGACGAGGGGCCTGCATGGGCTTAAAGCCCAGAAAGCCAGCTATCATCTGACACCCAGGACCCTGGGCAGATGGCACTTTTTTCTTGCTGAAAACGGCAAAAATTGCTGGGCACTTGCCCCGCCTGTAGGAGGCGCTGTGAGGCAGCAATTGGCAAACTTTGCCGGATTTCTCCAAAACAGAGGCCAGTAGCGACCATGGGCCTGCATTGGGTTAAAGGCCCGAAAGCCAGCTTTCATCTGATACCCAGGACCCTGGGCAGACGGCACCTTTTTCACGCGGAAAATGGCCAAAATTGGCAGCAGCTTGCCCCACCTGTATGGGGCGCTGTGAGGCAGCAGTTGGCAAACTTTGCCGGATTTCTCCAAAACAGAAGCCGGCAGCGACCAGGGGCCTGCGTGGGGTTAAAGCCTTGAAAGCCAGCTTTCATCTGATACCCAGGACCCTGAGCCCTGCAAGGACGGTGCCTTTTTCCCGCTGACAAGAGCGAAAATTGGTGGCAACTTGCCCCTCCTGAAGGGGGCGCTGTGAGGCAGCAATTGGCAAACTTTGCTGGATTACTCCAAAACAGAAGCCGGCAGCGACAAGGGGCATGCCTGTGGTTAAAACCCCAAAAGCCAACTTTCACCTGATACCCAGGACCCTGGGAGCATGGCGCCTTTTTCCCGCAGAAAATGGTGACCATTTGCAGTTCCTGACTCTGCCAGTAGGTGGCTCTCTGAGCCAGCAATTGGCAAACTTTGCTGGATTTCTCCAAAGCAAAAGCTGGCAGCGACAAGGGGCCGACAAATCGTTAAACCCCAAATGCCAGCTTTCATCTGATACCCAGGACCCTGGAAGGATGGCACCTTTTTCCTGTTCAAAATGGCTGCCGTTTGCAGTTCCTGACTTTGCCAGTAGGAGGCGCTCTGAGCCACTAATTAGAAACCTTGCAGGATTTCCCCAAAACAAAAGCCGGTAGCGACAAGGGGCCTGCAAGTCGTTAAAGCCCCGAAAGCCAGCTTTCATCTGATTCCCAGGACTCTGGGGGCATAGCGCAGGTTTCCTGCTCGAAAAATGGCCACCATTTGCAGTTCCTCACTCTGCTAGTAGATGGCGCTGTGAGGCAGCAATTGGCAAACTTTGCCCAATTTCTTCAAAAAGAAAGTTGCCAGCAACGAGAGGCCTGCAGGTGGATAAACCCTTAAAACCAGCTTCCATCTTATACCCAGGATGGAACCTTTTTCCCACGGAAAATGGTCACCATTTGTGGCTACTAGCCCCACTAGTAGGGGACGCTCTGAGGCAGCAATTGGCACACTTTGCATTTCTCCAAAACAAAAGCTGCCAGCAACATGGGGCCTTTGGGTCCTGAAAGTCCTGAAATCCAGTTTTCATCTGATACCCAGGGCCCTGAGGGAATGGTGCCATTTTCCCGCGGAAAATGGCCGCCATTTGTGGCTACTCACCACACCAATAAGGGGCACTCTGACCCAGTAATTGGCAAACTTCGCTGGATTTCTCCAAAACGAAAGCTGCCAGAGACAAGGGGCCTGCAGGTGGAGAGAGCCCCGAAAGCCAGCTTTCATCTGATACCCAGCACCCTGGGGGGATGGTACCCTTTTCCCGCTGGAAAAATGGCCGTCATTTGCGCCCACTCTACCCGGCCAACGGTGGCGGTCTGTGCCACCAATTTGCAAACTTTGCTAGATTTCTCCAAAATTAAAGCCATTAGTGACGAGGGGCCTGCAGGTGGTTAAAGCCCCGAAAGCCAGCTTCCATCCTATACCCAGGACCCTGGAGGGATGGTGCCTTTTCCTCACAGAAAATGGGCGTCATTTGCAGCCACTTGCCCCAGGAAGACAGTGGTGGGCTGAGCCAGGAATTTGAAAACTTTGCTGTATTTCTCCAAAAGTAAAGCTGCCAGCCACTAATGGCCTGCAAGTGCTTAAAGCCTGGAAAGACCCCTTTCATCTGAAACCCAGGAACCAGGAGTCATGGTGCCTTTTCCAGCTGAAAATGGCTACCATTTGCAGCCACTCACCGAGGAAGACACTGGCGGGCTGAGCCAGAAATTTCCAAACTTTGCTAAATTTCCCCAAAACGGAAGCTGCCAGTGACGAGAGACCTGCAGGTCCTTAAAGCCCCAAAAGCCAGCTTTCATCTGATACCCAGGACCCTGGGGGAATGGTGCATTTTTAACCACAGAAACTGCCTGCCATTTCCGGCCAGTCGCACTGCCTGACGGTGGCGGGCGGAGACAGCAATTTGCAAACTTTGCTGGATTTGTTAAAAAAGCCAGGTTTCATCTGATACCCAGGACCCTGGGGGGATGGCACATTTTTCCTGCACCAAATGACTGCCATTTGCGGCCACTCGCCCCGGCCTCGGCCGACTGTGGCTTGCTGAGACAGCAATTGACAAACTTTGCCGGATTTCTCCAAAATGAAAGTCAGCACTGACAAGGGCCCTTCAACTCCTTAAAGTCCCGAAAGCCAGCTTTCATCTGATACCCAGGGCACCTGGGGGATGGCGCCTTTTCTCGCCAAAATCGGCCGCCATTTATCTCAACTCACCTGACGACAGTGGCACTCTGAGCCAGCAAGTTGCAAACTGTACCGGATTTCTCCAAAAGGAACGCCAGCAGCGAAGAGGGGTCTGCAGGTCCTTAAAGCACCGAAAGCCAGCTTTCCCCTGATACCCAGGACCCTGGGGGGATGGTGCCTTTTTCTTGCAGATAATGGCCGCCATTTGTGGCCACTCACCCCGCCTGGAATAGGCGCTCTGAGCCAGCAATTGGTAAACCCTGCCAGATTTCTCCAAAAGAAAAGCTGGCAGCGACCAGGGGCCTGCATGGGGTTAAAGGCCTGAAAGCCAGCTTTCGTCTGATACCCAGGACCCTGGGCG
>NW_024037671.1:0-3000 GCF_015832195.1 Motacilla alba alba
CACCTGTGCCAAATCGCGCGGCTTTGAGAGTGCCCATGGAGCTCTGCAAACTGAGACCAGGACTGAGGGGTGCTTAGTTTTGTTTTCCCTGGGCAGAACCCTTTGTCACTACCAGGTAAGCACTGGGCCCTTCGGGGCCGGCTGCCCGCTGGATTTCCACGAATATCAAGGTGCTGCCCAGGGACGAGTTGCCACCTGTGCCAACTCAGTCTGCTTTGAGAGTGCCCATGGAGCTCTGCAAATTGAGACCAAGAACGTGCAGTGGTGGCTTTTGTTTCCCCGGGCAGACGCCTTTGTCAGTACCAGGCAGGCCCTTGTTCCTTAGGGGTAGGCTGCTCTCTGGATTTCCACGAATATCAAGATGCCGCCCAGGGACAAGCTGCCACCTGTGCCAACTCGGGCTGCTCAGAGAGTGCCCATGGAGCTCTGCAAACTGAGACCTGGAACGTGCAGTGGTGGGTTTTGTTTCCCCGGGCAGAAGCATTTGTCAGTACCAGGTAGGCCCTTGTTCCCTTAGGGGCAGGCTGGCCGCCAGATTTCTAGGAATATCAAGATATTGCCCAGGGTCAAGCTGCCACCTGTGCCAACTCGGGCTGCTTTGAGTGTGCCCATGGAACTCTTAAATCTGAAACCAGGAACGTGGGGTTGTGGGATTTCTTTCCCCGGGCAGAAGCATTTGCAATACCAGATAGGCCCTCGGCCCTTAAGGGCAGGCACCCTGCTGGATTTCCACGAATATCAAGATGCAGCCCAGGGACAAGCTGCTATCTGTGCCAACTGGAGCTGCTTTGAGAGTGCCCATGGAGCTCTGAAACCTGAGACCAGGAACGTGGGGTGCTGAGTTTTGTTTCCCCAGGCAGAAGCCACTGTCAGTACCAGGTAGGCTCGTGGTCCTTAAGGGCAGGCAGCCTGCTGGATTTCCACGAATCTGAAGATGCTGCCCAGGGACATGCTGCCACCTGTGCCAACTCGGGCTGCTTTGAGAGTGCCCACGGAACTCTTCAAACTGAGACCAGGAACGTGGGGTGCTGAGATTTATTTTCCCAGGCAGAAGCCTTTGTCAGTACGAGATAGGCCCTCCGCCCTTTGTTCTCGGCTGCCTGCTGCAGGATTTCCACGTATATCAAGATGCCACCCAGGGACAAGCTGCCACCTGTGCCAACTCGGGCTGCTTAGAGAGTGCCCATGGAGCTCTACAAACAGAAACCAGAAACATGGGGTGCTGAGATTTATTTTCCCAGGCAGAAGCCTTTGTCAGTACGAGATAGGCCCTCCGCCCTTTGTTCTCGGCTGCCTGCTGCAGGATTTCCACGTATATCAAGATGCCATCCAGGGACAAGCTGCCACCTGTGCCAACTCGGGCTGCTTTGAGAGTGCCCACGGAGCTCTGCTAACTGAGACCAGGAACGTGGGGTGGTGGGTTTTGTTTCCCCGGGCAGAAGCCTTTGTCAGTACTAGGTAGGCCCTCCCCCGTGCTTGGCCGGCAGCCGGCAGGATTTCCACGAATATCAAGATGCCGCCCAGGGACAAGCTGCCACCTGTGCCAACTCGGGCTGCTTTGAGTGTGCCCATGGAGCTCTGCAAACTGAGACCAGGAACGTGGGGTGGTGGATTTTGTTTCCCCGGGCAGAAGCCTTTGTCAGTATCAGGTAGGCCCTTTTTCCTTAGGGGCAGGCTGGCAGCCAGATTTCTACGAATATCAAGATGCCACCCAGGGATAAGCTGCCACCTGTGCCAACTCGGGCTGCTTAGAGAGTGCCCATGGAGCTCTGCAAACTGAGACCAGGAACGTGGGGTGGTGAGTTTTGTTTCCCCGGGAAGAAGCATGGTCAGTACCAGGTAGGACATCGGGCCTTAGGGGCAGCCTGGCAGCCAGATTTCTACGAATATCAAGATGTTGCCCAGGGACAAGCTGCCACCTGTGCACACTCGGGCTACTTTGAGAGTGCCCACGGAGCTCTGCAAACTGAGACCAGCAATGTGGGGTGCTGATTTTTATTTCCCTGGACAGAAGCCTTTGACAGTACCAGGTAGGCCCTTGGCCTTTAAGGGCAGGCAGCCTGCTGGATTTCCACTAATATCAAGATGCCGCCCAGGGACAAGCTGCCACCTGTGCCAACTCGCGCGGCTTTGATAGTGCCCACGGAACTCTTCAAACTGAAACCGGGAACGTGGGCTGGTGGCTTTTGTTTCCCTGGGCAGAAGCCTTGGTCAGTACCAGGTAGGCCCTCCACCATAAGGGGCAGGCTTGCTGCTCTCTGGATTTCCACGAATATCAAGATGCCACACAGGGACAAGCTGCCACCTCTGCCAACTCGGGCTACTTTGAGTGTGCCCATGGAGCTCTACAAACAGGACCAGGAACATGGGGTGCTGAGTTTTATTTTCCCGGGCAGAAGCATTTGTCACTACCAGGTAGGCCCTCGGCCCTTGGTTCTCGGCTGCCTGCTGCAGGATTTCCACGAATATCAAGATGCCGCCCAGGGACAAGCTGCCACCTGTGCCAACTCGGGCTGCTTTGAGAGTGCCCACGGAGCTCTTCAAACTGAGACCAGGAAGGTGGGGTGCTGATTTTTGTTTCCCCGGGAAGAAGCCTTTGTCAATACCAGGCCGGCCCTTGTTCCTTAGGGGTAGGCTGCTCTCTGGATTTCCACGAATATCAAGATGCCGCCCAGGGACAAGCTGCCACCTGTGCCAACTCGGGCTGCTTAGAGAGTGCCCATGGAGCTCTGCAAACTGAGACCAGGAACGTGGGGTGGTGGGTTTTGTTTCCCCGGGCAGAAGCATTGGTCAGTACCAGGTAGGCCCTCGGCCCTTAGGGGCAGGCTGGCAGCCAGATTTCTACGAATATCAAGATGTTGCCCAGGGTCAAGCTGCCACGTGTGCCAACTCGGGCTGCTTTGAGTGTGCCCATGGAACTCTTAAATCTGAAACCAGGAACGTGGGGTTGTGGGTTTCGTTTTCCCGGGCAGAAGCATTTGCAGTACCAGATAGGCCCTC